>NW_019175553.1:601943-699663 GCF_002260705.1 Seriola dumerili
ATTATTATCATTATTATCATTATTATTATCATTATTATCATTATTATCATTATTATTATTATTATTATCATTATTATCATTATAACAGTGGTTTCTCTTTATACTGAGTTTCCCTCAGCAGCTGGTGGAGACCAAACACAGAGCTAACAGAGGGAATACTAAGTTGTCTAGAATTAAATATATTGCAGGTTTGATGAAGTCAGTAAATCCTCACGTTATATAAACCTGTAAACAACAAATCTCTGGTAATATTATCAAAAGCATCAGTGTTTATATTTCTCATCTGTTCACTCCCTCGTCGTCTCGACACTGAACCAACTCATTGCTTTAGTTTAGTGTTTCTCAGTGAGAGGCGTTTTAAACATGAGGTTTATTGACTCACATTCATTTTCAGTGTAAATTGGAAACAACAGGTGACCTCCAATTCAGTGATGTTTTGATGATAATAATAACAATACATTTTATTTATAGGCGCCCGTCAAGGCGCTCGAGGACGCCTTACAACACACAGTAAAAGATCAAATACAAAATAAATTAGAATAAATATAAAAATGCATGAAAATAACCTGATGAAACGCTGCTGTTGGAGTTGAACAGAACAGGCAGGTTTGTTAATTCAGTGCCGTTTCCTCCGAAACAAACCTGCGGGAAAACTTTCACTGTGAAGGAGAAGCAGTTTGTTCAGAGTCAAAACAAGTTCATCCACTTTAAAGTTGTGAAAGAGAGACAGTTGATTCTTCTCTAACGTGAGGATTTGCTGCTTTGCTGTTTTGTCCGAAACAAACCTGCGGGAAAACTTTCACTGTGAAGGAGAAGCAGTTTGTTCAGAGTCAAAACAAGTTCATCCACTTTAAAGTTGTGAAAGAGAGACAGTTGATTCTTCTCTAACGTGAGGATTTGCTGCTTTGCTGTTTTGTATTATTGTAAACTGAATATCTTTGGTTTCAGAGACGAAAGGATTCATCATCAATAACAAAACAACTGTTAGTTGCAGCCGTAGAAAAGACGGAGAGTGTTTGAAATAAAGAAGTAAATTAAGGATGTATTTAGGTCTTTGGTTGAAGGCCGTTGGATGAATGTTTAGATATTATAATATATATATTCTAACATATATATATATGTATATATATATATATATATATATATGTGTGTATGTGTATATCACAGCTTTTACTCCCTGAAACCTCCTCCTCTTGTTTTTTTTCAGCAAATTAGTTGAAATAAAAATAGGAACACAGACTGATTAGTTTGTGATTTGCCCGGTTTATTTTGAAATCAGCATCCTGTTGTTGTGGGTTTGACGGGGGAGTGAAGAAGAACATGCAGTGGTGATAGAAAGTGTCTGAACTAGAGTTTAAAATCACTGATCTCTGGTTTAAAACTCGTAGCTTAAGCTTAAACTGTCGACTTAACGGCTAAGATGGAAGAAAAATAACTAATATCTAAAGAAGACATACAAACAGTAAAGACACAGACCATCAGGGAGGAGGAGGAGGAGGAGGAGGAGGAGGAGGAGGTATATGTTCACTGAGAGGAAGAAGAAAAACGTCCGACTGACCAGAGCTGGAATTTGACACAGAGACTCAAAACCAACGTCTACTCTCGTTTCCGTCCCTCCTCCTCCTCCTCCTCCTCCTCCTCCTCTTCATCCTCTTCATCTCTGTCTCCTGTGGAATTTCATGTCAGACACGCCCTGGTCTTGACCCTCGTCTCATGAGCTGCACTCTGACTTTCACGTCCTTTTATTCACCGTCCCTCGTTTATCATGGACTTTCCTTTCCCTTCCTTTTTTCCCTTCCCTGTCCACTCCTTTTTTCCTATCAATTATTTCCGTTCTTTTCCTGTTCACTCCCCTTTTTTCCTTTCCCCCTTTCCTCTGGTTTCTTTTCATTTCCTTCCTTCTTCCCTCATTTCCTTTCCTCGTCTCGTCTCCTCTCCTCTGGGATCTGCAGATATCTCTTGCTGACTGTGTCATGTCTGGCACATCTTACAAACGTGTTGTGTTGATTAGACAAATGATGCATTAACTGACCTGTGGGAAATCACACTGTCGTCGCTCCTGGGGTCTTAACTCAATTATTATATGAAACTTTGCACAAACACAAACAAAGAAGAAGTTGATGATTCAAAGTTTGTCATGTCCACTGTGTGTGTGTGTGTGTGTGTGTGTGTGTGTGTGTGTGTGTGTGTGTGTGTGTGTGTGTGTGTGTGTGTGTGTGTGTGTGTGTGTGTGGGGCTGGCGGGGGGCCTCCCAGGACAGATGTGTACCTTCCTGTGCAGATGTTGTTGCCAGGGAAACAATGACAGGACATGCTTTAATCGCCACGATGAACAGCTGGAGGGCCTTCCTGTGTGTGTGTGTGTGTGTGTGTGTGTGTGTGCTTCCCTCGGCGCTGTGTGTTGTAACGAGTTCGTCAGTTAATCAGTCTGAGCAGCACTGTGACAGGAGAGGAGCGCGATGAAGACTCTTTTATTTCACGTTAGGAACAGGCAATTCCAGGTACAACACACACACACACACACACACACACACACACACACACACGCAGACTGTTAATACAGATTGTTTTTTGTTGGTTGTCTGTGTTTGTTTCATTCGTCGTGATTCACACAGACTCGTTGGCATCCTGATAGACTCAGTCTGTTTATATTGTTTTGTAGTGTGTGTGTGTGTGTGTGTGTGTGTGTGTGTGTGTGTGTGTTCAGGTCTAGCAGAGTGTTGTGAGCAGACATGGCACTTTGCTTTGGCAACAGAGCAAAAAAAATCTTGTTTAACCCTCTGAACCTTCAGCTGTTTCTGCTGCTGTCACTTCAGTGTAAAGCAGGTGATTCAGAAACAACATTAGCTTAACATTAGTTTACATCTACCTGCTGCTGTAGAAAATGGTTGGTAAACCTCCCTGATCCTGATCCTGATCCTGATCCTGATCCTGATCCTGTTACTAGATGACTGAAGTTTACTCGACTAACAGAAAATTATATATAGATGCACCAATTATGCACCAATCAAATGAATCAGTAACTGACTCATTAATTGCTTTGAGTAATTTGTTCAGAAAGAAATTCCAAACTTGCAGGTCCAGCTCCCTGATGTGATGTTTATTGATTCTGTGACTGTAAAACTAATATCACAACATGACATGAAGAAGTCTCCGTGGGCGTCAGCAAACTGACGAGGATCTCTCACGATTTTCAACATCTTCATCAGTAATGAAAATAATCAGCAGTTCCAGCCCTGAGAAATGTGATAATTGATTATTAATTAATTTTTTTTTTTAAGTATAAAAGCCACATTTGTCATCTTTCACTTTTGAGCTGCTTTTCTTCCTCTTTAATGAGAGTAAATGAACTGTGATGGATAAACAAACTATTTGAATAAACCAGCTTCGGTTCTTATGGTCACAATTTTCTGACAAATGACGTGAAAAAAACAAGCAATAAACAGATGAATTGATAGTGAGAGCTGGTATTTACAGGCAGGATGACGGTCCTGACACGGAGACGCTCGCTGCCCACAGGGCGTTTAAGGCAGTTGCTCTTTGTTCCTCAGCACTGATGTTTTATTTCGTGTGAATTCAGTCATTGTCCTGGTTGTGGAGGAGTTTTCATGTCAGATGAGGTGTAGCGCTGTCGACCTTTAACACCCGCCCACGTTGTGAGGCTGGTCCGCCTAAATATAAACAAAGGGAGAGTCAGGACCTGAGGTTTGAAGTGTGTGTGATGCTGCTGGACTCACACACTGATTTGAAAGTGGGAGGGACAGCGTTTCTTTAAGGTCGGTTCATTTTAATCAGCATCATTTCTTTTATTTACATCAGTCCACGAAGGTCCCACACAGTGTTACTCGTGTACAGGGTCGTGGTTCAGGCTTTTTCCCAGTTTCTATTTGGAAAGAAAAAGGATTTGAGTGGCTGCCATCAGGGCTCCCATGATGCTTTGGGTGATGTAAACAGAAAGCTGCCGCGGTGCCAGTGAGACAGCTGGAGGCTACACCTGAGCCTCGTGTTATTTAACTGTTTAAAGTTCAGTAAATGCAGCACGAGCCGTCAGGCTGCATTAGCTACGAGCGACGACCGTTTACGCTGTGACCGTCCGACGACAGTCACCTGCATCACCTCTGATACAGGTGATACTGTCCGACACGGCGGTCATGAGCTGGAGGAGCCGTTGCCGTCTCCAGGATCGTGTGGGTTTGGACTCGAGTTGTGACTCTGAGGGGCGGTGAAGTGATGTCAGCCTCCGAGATGATTTAAAACGTGGCGTAACGACAGAGTGTGATCACTCATTAATTTCCCCTGTGGAGCGGCGACGGCTGACGAGCGAGGTGTAATTAAGAGGCTCCCTCACCCTGATCAGAGAGACTCGATTGGCAGCAGATGAAGAGCTTTGATTTCCTCTAATGAGGAGGGAGAGAGAGAGAGAGAGAGAGAGAGAGAGCGAGAGAGAGAGAGAGAGCGAGAGAGAGAGAGAGAGCGAGAGAGAGAGAGAGAGCGAGAGAGAGAGAGAGAGCGAGAGAGAGAGAGAGAGCGAGAGAGAGAGAGAGAGCGAGAGAGAGAGAGAGAGCGAGAGAGAGAGAGAGAGCGAGAGAGAGAGAGAGAGGTGGGGGAGGAGAGAGGACGGCAGAGCGAGGTAGAGAATGAGAGGAAGTTGGAGAGAGAGAGAGAGGAAGGGCTGGAATGGGTACACAGACAGTGGCTGTACTGTCCAACAGATCACAGGGGAGCGTGTGTGTGTGTGTGTATTATGGACAGATTACCATGGTAACCTGGTTGGCATGGCGACAAACTTTTTCCCAACTCAGAGCTGTCCCCCACCTCTTCTCATCTCTCTCTCTCTTAATTGATGTCTCTCGCCCTCTGACTCTTTCTGCCTGTTGCTTGAATTTGAATAAAAATCAAACTAAAGTTTCCCTCCTGCTGTGTGAACCTGCCTGACCAGCAGTGTTCACTATTTCTGACATAATCCTTCAGATTAATTAGTAATGATAATAATCATTAGTTCCACCCATAATACATTTTGATAACTGATCAATTATTTTACTTTACTTTTTTTTGCTGGTTTTGCTTCAATGATAATTAATTAAATTGGGAATTTTCCACAATTTGCTGACGATTTACACAATAAACTGATTGATTGATTTTGAAAATGATTGGTATTTACAGGCACTAATGATAGACACGCTCTGTGATCTTTGAATCCAGTCATTGTCCTGATTGTGGAGGAGTTTTCATTTAGATTTTCATAATCTATAAATTATTATCATTTTTTTAAGGAAGAAAATGAAGAAGAAAGGAAGAAAAAATCTCTGAAATTTGAATATTTGCTGGTTTTTCTGTTTCCCTTCACTGCAGTTATGTGAATATGTTTCCACAGTTTCCTGAAGCCCCCCCCCCCTCGTGAATTCAGTGTTTATTCATCGTAGAAACACAACACAGACTGTTGCATTAGATTGTGCAGGTGTACCTAATAAAGTGGACAGAGAGTCTGTGCGCTGATACTGCAGCGGGGAGAGTTTCACGACCATCTAACATTGTTTATAAGAGAATATATTTTACCTCAGTCTGCAGACGCTTCCCCTCAGTCTGTTACCTCCCTGTATTTCTGGGTAGATCAGTTAACAGCAGAGCGAAGGAGAGGACACACACTCCTTCATCTGCTGCTACAGAGACTGTGTGTGTGTGTGTGTGTGTGTGTGTGTGTGTGTGTGTGTGTGTGTGTAGAGCACTGATTGAGGATCTTGTCTTGCCAGCTCCTGAATTAATGATGACGCGCCCCCCCTCCCTCCCTGCTCCTCCTCATCTATACTTAATGCTCTCTCTCTCTCTCTGTACTATAAAGTTCGGCCTCCGCTGCAAATCACATCCTTTCATCACTGACCCTCCTTCATCTTCTGTCTGCCACATCTTTATTTTCTCTCTCTCTTTTCCCTCTCTCAGCTTCAATCTGTCTTTCATTCTCTCTCTCCGCCCTCCTCGCCCCTTTAAAACCAACACAAATCCTTAAGTGATATTGATTACACATGTATAAGTGTTTGGTAAGTTTCCAGTTCAGTCAGAATGAGACGATGAAGAGAAAACTAAAAATCGGCTTCATGTCGTATTTGTAGTGTTATACAAGCAGTGGGTGATTTGACGAGAGACGATGTACATGAGCAAACGGTCTGAGGTTTTTGCCGTGTCAGCGTGTTTACGCAGAGATCAGCTGTCAATCAGAGAAAGTAGTCCCACACTGTGTCGATGCAGCCTGAGTCTCTGTAGGTGGAGCTGTCTTCTTCTGTTCACTGCTCATAACAACTCTCTGTGTGTGTGTGTGTGTGTGTGTGTGTGTGCACTTGTTCTACAGCTCTCTCCATTTAATATGGATTTACATACGTTATATAACCTGCCTGAAACTGGACCAGTATAAATCTGGGACTACAGTAATTAATTCATTCATTTTTAATTTGAATTTTATGAAAGATTTTAACAATAAATGAAAGAAAATATGAAGAAAAAAAAAGAAAAGAAACTTCAGTATTGAGTTAATAGAAAGCTGAATCTGTATTTAAACCTGAGAGCCTCCATCCTGATGCAGGAAAAGAAAAAGGCAACCGATGCACGTTTCCATCCGCTGCTGTTATGAGAATATTAGGTGTGACATTAAATCCACCACAGAAGAAGAGGGCGCAACAAGATGAATTAAAGTAGAAACATCAACCTCCGAGGCTCAAAACACTGAAGAACTAGAAGCTGCAGTTCCTCTAACGACCACTAGAGTCTGGCTCCAACAGTGAGTCAGTCCCCATAGACTCCCATGTTAAAATGTCCAACTTTACAGCAGAAATAAACATGTTTACATCCTGGTACAAAAACTGTTTTGATCTCTAGAGCTGATTTCCTCTTTCATGACACCTGTTTATATAACTCACCTGTTTATATAACTCACCTGTTTACATTTTATTCAGGACTGAAGTTATGGAGAACTGGGGGCGTGGCCTCTTTGAGTGACAGGTGGGTGGGAAAATGGTGTGCACCAGTCTCAGCTCTGCCCACGCCCCTCCTCTTTGACCATATTTGGATTAGCTGGGAGTTAGTGGGCGGAGTCAGATACTGCCAGAATGGCGATGGTAGAGCAGCTCACTCTGAGCTTCAGAAACCTGAGGGTGACGTCACAGAGGCGACGTCCATCTTTATTTACAGTCTGTGGACGTTTCACAGATCTGATGCTTCCTGTTCGTCATGTTTTATCCACTAAGCGTGTTTCCATTGCACCTGGTCACATTCTGCTTTTCGCTTTTCAATCTCAGCCAAGCGTAGAAACGTCTTTTTTTTTTGTGATACACTGATATTTCCTTAAATTAAAAATGAAAACCCACCTAGTGTCAGTTCGCAGACAGTGTCGTAACAAAATCAGATCACACAAACCTGCAGCGACACATTTGATCTGAAGATGGAAACGTCGGAACAACAGCAGAGCCTTGAACTTTGTTGGGGACGTGTCTCCATGTTTAAAATACTTGTATAATAATATTTCACTGCTGAAGCGTCTGTCTGATCTGGGACAGGTGACTGTTCGCCCCGTGCCTTTGTGTGTGTGTGTGTGTGTGTGTGTGTGTGTGTGTGTGTGTGTGTGTGTTATCTGAGCCTCGGGCAAGGCCAGCGGAAATGCACTTTATGCCTCTAACCTGACAAATCCCAAGCGTGTGTGTGTGTGTGTGTGTGTGTGTGTGTGTGTGTGTGTGTGTGTGTGTTGTGTGTGTGTGTGTGTGTGTGTCCATGTGTCCATCCGGCCTGTTAATTTGATTGCGTAACAGGCTTAGGGGGCACAGATTGTCTGGAATGGAATCCCGCTCACTCAATCCGTGATCGCTGCTGCCATGGAGAAGCTTTACACACACACACACACACACACACACACACACACACACACACTTATATATACATTGACATTTGAAGCGTTTAGTTGATGCTCTTACTCGCAGACAGTCTGAGAGCAGCGGTGGAAAAAGCTTCAGATCGAAAGTATTTTTTAAAACTTTATTATTATTGAGTTTTAGATTTTGTTGATGAAAACAAAGCAAATGTTTAGACAAGACTCACAATTTCATGTAGATAAACAATATATAATAAAATAGGGAAATAAGAATAGACAAATAACAGTAAAAAAAGAAGAAAAAAAGGATAATACAATAATAAATATAGTGAGTTTATTTACACATTTTCTTTTTTTTTTTTAACTCTAGTTTGATATTAATCTTTTTTTGCAGCTGTCATGTCCAACCCAAAAAACAGATGTTCTTACAGAATTGAATTTAAGATGAGAATACGATGGACGGTGACAAATGAATTTTCATATTTAATGCTTTTAATTTAAGTGTATTCTCTCTGCACACGGACCGGGTTCTGACTCCGTCACAGTTCAGGGAAACATCATTATTAAAGTGACTAATCCTCTCCGGTGTTTAATAGATTCTGTGAATGATTTTAAAATGACGCAGGGTTTAATTTTCTAATTACAAACTCTTTCCTGTCTTTTCTTTAATCAAGGAGGTGTCAGTGTGTTAGTGTGCTGCAGGTGACTGACGCAGGAACATCATTCACATCTTTCACATCATTAATGATAATCACCTGGAGTTTTAGGCAATCAGCTGTTTCAGGGTCATGGTGAAAACACACACACACACACACACACACACACACTAGGGATAAAAATACATCAGAACAATCTGTCGTTATTAACCAAAGTCCCACTTGCATCTATTTTTATTAGCAGAGTTAATAAGGGATGCTGGAAATGTGGCGTCACTTTTCACTCACTTCTCCTCTCTCTGTCTCTCACACACACACACACACACACACACACACACACACACACACACACACACACACACACACACACTCTGACACTTGCCATCCATTATTGCAGTAACCTCAGTCATGGCCCAGCACTGATATCAGTTACAGAAAGACTGTACAGATAAATGGTGAATGACCATGAATGATGTGTGACAAGTCTTTTTTTGTACAGGAGATTTAATTTATAATAAAAAGTTATGACAGAATGAACAAAGCTGCAGCAGATGATGATTTTCATTATTGATTAATCTGCAGATTATTTTAAACAACACACCTACAAAAGTGAAACGCATCATATCTCAACATGAAGCATGAATATCTCTGGCGTCTTTTATCTCTCAAAGCCGCAATAGTTGATTTTCCTCGTCGTCTTGAGGGCAGGACATCTCCACAACAAGCTGACAGACAGATGTTACACATATTAATATGTTACCAAACACTTTTGTCTTTACTATCTTAGCTTCTTATACAACATGTTTTATCTCTGTGTTCGGCCTCCTCCAGCTCCTCTTTAGCTGCTAAATGCTCCACTATGTTCAGCAGCTGCTCTCTGGCTGAGTCTGCAGGTGGAGGATTGTGGCTTTTTACAGCTGTTTCTCTGAAAACATCTGCCTGCTCCTGGAAAATGTAATTAGATTATTGAAATATCTTGTATATGTGCCAGTGTCAGCCAGCTGTGGTTCTTCAGCCAGACGTGATGGTTGAAACTCGCAGACAGAAGAACCATGAAGACAAACCAGAGCAGGGAACAGCAAACATTAGTGCAGTAATACATCCACAGTTTCCACTGTTCAGTTAATTTACCCACAATGCAACAAAACACAGCTGATCAGTAGTGGTTAGAACCATTTCTGACACAGTAAACAGCAGTAAGACACAATCAGATCTGATCTTCATAATGTTGATCTTGATAAAATGTTCAAAGTTGCAGTTACTAGTCGGTAAAATGTGACGATCACACGTCCAACACATAAACTGAAGGCAGAACATCACAAACCACACGAGTGGAACGTTAACCACAAACCTGCAGGTGCTCTCGGTTTCTTTGGCCCAGTTCACCTTGTATTTCCTTCACTGGTGTGAGTGGAAACCAGTGCACGCCGAGGGAAGGCGACAACAGGTGGAGGTAATCCAAGAAATGTCACGCATCCTGTCGGCGGTTCGCACCGGCGTTGTGTACATTGTGTTTGTGTAGTGGCTGTGGGGGGGGGGGTGACAGGTGGAGGATTTCGGGTGTGGAGTGTGTGTTGGAGTGTGTGTTGGTGTGTGTGGTTGTTGCAGGATTAGACAGAAGAGGAAGATCCTTCAAAATGAGCAGATTCCATCAGTTTTGTCTTTGTTTGTTAGGTAGTCGACTTTTTAAAGGTTTGTCGTCTTCTCTGATCCTGAACTGAATATTTTTGTGTATTTTTCAACATTTTCAAGCTTTAATTTTATCAACATAATTTTTTAATAATATTTGTTCGTTACTTTCTTTAAAAAATTGTGTTGGTGTTTTGAAACAATTAGTCTCTTAACTGATTAATAGATGGACAGAAAGTTAATTGACAGTTTGTCATTTAAATCATTTATGATGTAAAAACACAGTTTGAGTTTCTTCTTGTTTTCTTTTATAATTGTAATTAATTAATTATCACAGAAGAGAAAGAAAAGCTGCAAATCATGTGACAAGCTGAGAATCACGATCCTGTAAAAATGAAACAGTGATGAAAACAAAAACTAGTTACAGTCGTTCAGCTGCTGAAACAATTCAGTCTGGTGTTTCTTTGCTGTTGTTGAGTGTGTGTGTGTGTGTGTGTGTGTGTGTGTGTGTGTGTGTGTGTGTGTGTGTGTGTTGTCGTGGTGTTCAGTCGTTGGTCAGGGAGTTATGTGAGGGTGCAGTAGACGGGGATCTCCTGATGGAAACACTGGGTGGAAGGTTACAGCTGCATGTCAGAGGAGAAGGGAGGAGGAGGAGGGAGGAGGAGGGGGGAGGAGGGGGGAGATCCCTCTTCCCATCCCAATTTGGACCTTCCCCCCCACCCCCCCCACCCTCCTCTTCCTCTGGGTATCCCCTCACACTGACTCACATATGCACTTGTTTGCCTCTCGCCGTCCGGATCACTCGCTGCCTCCGGTCGTCTCGGTTCAGTCCACGATGACACACTGCGCGGCGGAGGCCAAGCCGGCGTGCGTGTGCGGCGTCGCCGGCCTCGTCAGAGCGCTGAGGAGTCGGCTGAAGTCGCTCCGACGTCTCCTGCTCCTCGCCGGCCGCCGGCGGCCGACCCAGACCTTTGATGGCGGCCGCTGGGATCAACCGGGGCTGATGAGCGGGAAAAACAAGGGGACAGTTTTAGGCTGTTATGGACCGGCACGTCCCAGTGTGGCTGTGAGTAGTCCTGAGTCCCGGGAGTCTTTCTGGGTCAGTTTGTCCGTGTGTGTGTGTCAAAGGTCAAGTCAAGTCTAAGTCGATTTAAATGAACTGAATGTTTTGTCCTGGTGTGCTGCCTCCAGGAAGTAGCCACATGCCTGTATCAAGTCTGACAGCATCTCCCGCCTTCTCGCCTTTAACACGCCGCCAAGCTCACCGCCGCTCATATAGATGAAAGCATTGCGGCCTGAAATCGTGTCACTGCGGCACTGCGTGACAAACCCTAAACACCGAAACAGGTGGTCAGGTTTAAGATGAGCGGAGCTTCGGGTTGACGTATCATGTTGGTGTGTCCTGCGCTCTGGTGTGAAAGTTGTGCAACAGTAAATACCGGGAAAGTTTACGGGACGTCTCCAGAGGTTCAGACGTTCACACTCTGTTTGTACAGAGACAACAAACACTTCCTGGTTCTGCTGCTGATGTGGCTGTTTGACCTGAAGTCTAGTTCAGCTTCATTAAAACTGTCTGTTGTGTGAACTTTTATCCTGTTTATTTGGTTTAAATATGTTAATGTTGAGTTTTAACATTTCCTGACGTGAATATATTTTCAGTTCTGGCTCCTGAGGCCAGAAACGTTTTCCTGGATTTTGCTGTTTGATGTGACTCTTCTTTATTTGAGCTTCCTGTCTGGATTAGATTCAACTACATTACGATGAGTTTTCATGTAGGGATGAACATGTGTTGTTGTTTGTGAAATCAGCTGTTGGCGTGGCGCCGTTTTAAAAACCAGATCACACACACACACAGAACTGGGTTTTGTTTTTTTTGTTTTTTTGTAAAAACAAGAAATTGAATCATTTTAAAAATCTGTGGACTGTAGATGAGTCATAGAAACAATTTGTCTTTGTGTGTGTGTGTGTGTGTGTGTGTGTGTGTGTGGGCAGTGAGGGGTGTTGGGGGGGGGGGGTCATGTTACCACTCCCCTCATCCTCTCTAACACTGACGTGTCCTAACATCAGCTCTGAATTCCTTTGTTCCAAAATAAGAAATGAAGCGTTGAAGCGACTCTGGACTGAACCGGTTGGTTCTGAATCTAAATCACGTTTCACTTCATCACAACATATGAATGATCTTCTCTCTGATTTATATTGTAAAGTGAATATCTGAGGGTTTTTGGGGCTGAGTTTTCACTACCTTCTGACTGTTTATAGCCTCAACAATTAATTGATTCATGGAAAAAGTAATTAACAGATTAATCAATAATGAAGATGAGTGTCAGCTGCAGACCTGATCCTGTCTGTGCCAATACAGTACCTGGCTGTTAGAGTCAAAGTGATCCCAGAACACCTTTGAGACAATTAGTGAATATAAATAATTTAACCCTTAATGAACTAAAACTTTTGTCCAGCAGTGATTAAAAACTTCACCGCAGCGTGATCCTCCTCTCCTCTGTCTGTGTGTCCGTCCTGCACGACCCCGCGCTCAGCAGCAGCAGCAGCAACCACACATTTAAATCCTTCATTGTGCAGAGTAAGAAAATCTGCCTGCAGCCACACACACACACACACACACACACACACACACACTTGTGCTGATTTCCCTGTCGGACCAAAGGTTAAAAACGTGTGCAGAGTTTATGTTAATTTAATAAGACTGACTGCTGCACCGTGTCCGTCGGGGAGGTCTGTTGTTGTTGCCGTGTGCAGATCAGTATAACAGCATCATACTGATTGGCTCGGCTCATGAGACCTCTTTAATTAGATCTGATGGTGGACAGATGATGTGAAGTGTTGCCGGGCTGCTGTGCTGCGTCCTCTCCAGCTGTGAGCAAACCTGCTAACCACGCTGCGTCTGAGGGATTATGGTGCTTTGTTTTCAGTAACTCAACCTGTCAGTGAAGATATTACCACACGTTTTATCATGTTTTTTAATCTTAAAGAATCAGACTTTAAAGTTGGTTTTAAAAGATGGATACACGTGGGAAAAGTCTTCACAAGCACAAACTCTGTGAGCTTTGCTGGAAACAGACAGAGGGAAGTTTCCTGATCAGTTTAAACCTGTTTGTTCAGGTTTGTGACTTTATGCTGGAAAGAGACGAGACGCAAAGATGATGAATGTAGAGAATAATAGTCCTGGTTGACGAAGCAAATGCACCTCATCATTTATTTAGTAGTCTGACTCACCGGATGTGCCTTCTCCTCCCTCTCTGCTTCTCCTGTCTGTTACCGTTTTCAAAATACCCTTCGCTACAGGAAACAGCAACAACAACAACAACAACAACAACAACAACAACAACAACAACAACCTCGGAGCTGCAGCTTTCACCCTGAAAATGGCAAGTTCACACAGGCGACATACTGTACGTCGTTGCTGGTTTTTGAGGCGTTTACTTTGCCGGGGGAATCATCACCGTCAGCACCCCCCCCAACACGCCTGTGATTGGTTCAAAGAAATGTAAACAAGCCCCCTGTCGCAGGATGCTAACGGCTGCAGGCAGACAGCTCTGTGCAGATGGGTCTGACTGTCTGAGACTTCAGAGTTTTTTCTTCTTGTCCAATAAGATGAAAAGCTGTTTCTGCACATGAGTATGATGTGATGTGATCAAAAGCTCCAGAACAGCTACTAAACGGACCTTACTGACCTTATTTTAGTGACCCACATTGATGAAGCTCAGAACAGAGGAGTCGGTGTGACAGTGTCTTCAGTGTCTGATGATGTGGACTCAGCTTAGACTCACCACCGCTGATGTCACAGTGTTCAAGCCTGTGTGTGTGTGTGTGTGTTTACATTGTGTGTGTGTGTGTGTGTGTGTGTGTGTGTGCGTGTGTGTGTGACTACTACTTTAATAAGTCAGTGGAAGCTGTTTGTGTTTGTGTGTTTCACTCTCTCTGTTGAGATGGAAATAAACAGGAACAAAAGCAGGTGGACAGAGACGCAGGTAAAGTGTGTGTGTGTGTGTGGGCGCATGCAGGTGTGCATATGTGTCATTTTGTGTCCCTTTGTGTGTGCGTGTGTGTGTATGTGTGTGTGTGTGTGTGTGTGTGTGTGTTCAGAGCACAGGTGCAGGGTTTGCAGTTTTAATCCTGTGATTAAGAGGTGCTACATGAGCATCCTGTCGCTTCAGCTCTGATCCTCCATCTGTGTTCTGACTCACACACACACACACACACACACACACACACACACACACATACACACACACACACATATTTGAAATGTCAACAGTCTTAAACTATGCAGCTTTTCAAACATTTCTCCACCTATTTTCGCAGCAGCGTCTCAACTCTGCTTTTGTTCGTTTATCAGCTGTTTGCGCCGCGCTGCGTTCAGGGGCTTCGTCTGCGATCAGCTCAGTCTGGATGACGGAGCTCATTTACATACGGCGGTGTGATGTTTCACACTTGATGACATGCAGTGTAAATTGCGTGTTTGCGTGCGACTTGTGTGGCTGAGAGTAGAGCTGCCGATCGGTTGATACGAGTGCAGAAATGATACCTGAGTTTAGACCTGACATGATTCATTGATTTATCTGCACTGAATTTGATAATTGATCAGTTTTTTGTTTATTTTTTTATGTAAAAAGTTGCTTTGATCCAGCTTCTCCAATGTCTTCTGTGATGATAAACTGAATATTCAACACCAAATCAGACTTCTGTTAAATTTAATAAACCAAATAATTAATCAGTTAATCAAGCAGGAAATGGGCAAGTTAATCAATGAAGAAAATAATTGATAGTTGTTGCAGATCTTGAGTTTTCACTGTGGCATCAAAACTGTAGTTTTTTATAACTTATTTTAAGAAACACAAACATGTTTTTCGTCATTAACAAAAGGAGCCATAGAAAATTTTTACTCAAATAAAATCCAGTTTAAAATGTTGTGTAATAATAAAAGACACTTATTAGAACTTTTATTAAGATTTTTTAAGCACATTTTTCTGATGATTTTAAATGCAGGGCTTTTATTTGTAATAGAGACATTTTAAAGTGAAGTATTTGTACTTTTACTGAAGTAAAGTATCTGAATATTCCTCCACTACTGCACATCTGGCTGCACACCCCCCCCCCCCCCCCCCACTCCAGTCTACAACCTTTTCCCATGAGAGAGAGAGAGAATAAGAAAGACAGACAAGGAGAGAGAGAGGAGAGGAGAGGTGAGAACGGTTCAAATAAAGATAGAAAAAGTGAGAAAGTAGGAGGGAACGAGGGAGGGAATGAAGGAGGGAGGGAGGGAGAGAGGGAGGCATGATCTCTCAGAGGGAGAGAGAGATAGACACAGAGTGAGAGGGAGAGAGAGAGAGAGAGAGAGGACGAGCAGAAGCCGGCACCGGCTCCATCCTGTCGCCTCGCCGTCGACGCACAGGAGCATGTTGGCGCCACAGAAGCTCAGCCGCAGTCGGGACTACAGGACCCATAATACACTGGGACACCCAGCAGCCAACACCTGGGACCTGCAGGTACAAAGAGAGGAAGAGGAGGAGGAGGAGGAGAGGGAAGGTGTGGACAGAGAGATCAAGGAAGAGCATAGAGAGGATGATGACAGTATGGGTGTGCTTACCTGTTCACCTGTCCACTTGTTTACCTGTTCACCTGTTTACCTGTTCACCTGTTCACCTGTCTGGTTTATTGTATCATTATGTGGAGAATCAAGCGGAAGCTTCAGAAAGAGTTAACGACTGAAGGAGGATGTCTCTGCACACACACACACACACACACACACACACACAGTATGGTGTCATTAGTCACTCAGCTACAGCGGGAAGCAGGTATCGGGGGTGGCTCCATGACAACTGTGTGTGTGTGTGTGTGTGTGTGTGTGTGTGTGTGTGTGTGTGTGTGTGTGTGTGTGTGTGTGTGCTGTAGTTTCCCACTGTGTGGATGACGAATGTTCGGGAGCTCTGCTCCACCTGTTGTGTGATTCTCTGCGATGTGAAGAATTCTGGACGAGAGGGAAAAATCCACCTTCAGACTCGTCGCTCAGTGTTGTTGTAGTTTACTTTTGGATTTACCTGCTGCTTTACGTACTACATTTCCCAGAATGCCCTTAAAAAAAAAACAAACAACAAAAGAAAAGCTCCACACTCTTTCGTTGTCTCTTAATGTGGAGATAACGTGTTATAGACATGAGGCTTCTGTTAGTGGAGTAAAAACTCATTCAGCTGCAATGCATTGTGGTTAATTGAGTCTCTGTGTGTTCCTTGTATAATGGCTGAATGGTTGCTGAGTTGCCTGTTGGTGAACTGAAAAGCCATCAGTGATGTGTAGAAAGCCCCTCCCTTATTTACTTTGTGTGTGGCCATAAGTATGTGGACACCACTTCGCACACGTGTTTTCTGTTTGTATGTGGTATGCAGGACGTCGTGTTGTCATGGTGACGTCTGTGACTCTGTAGACACATTAACTCAGACCACAGGTACCTCATATGGAGGAGATGATGTGATGAGATTTTCTTTTGTTTTGCTGCATAAATTTGCATATTAATGAGGTAAAACTGACTTTTTTTGTGCTTCTTGATGAGAATCTATAATTACTGTGAGCGCTTGTGTTTCTTTCATCATGGAGTTCATGGACATAAGGGTCCAGTTATCTGACTTTAACACTGTGAATTTCAGACTCTGATAGTGTGTGTGTGTGTGTGTGTGTGTGTGTTACAGGATGACGTGCCAATCAAGGAGATCAGTATCACTCACCATGTGAAGGAGGGGTCAGAGAAGGCCGACCCTCGACAGTTCGAGCTGCGCAAAGTCCTGGGACAAGGCTCCTTCGGCAAGGTATGTGTGTGTGTGTGTGTGTGTGTGTGTGTGTGTGTGTGTGTGTGTGTGTGTGTGTGTGGGCTTTAAGTGTGTGTGTGTAAGTGTGGGCTTCACTTCCACTCAGATCAGCGTAGTGTTTCCCCTGTGTCAGTGTTTGAGAGCCCGTTGCCATGGAAACGGCAGGCTGAGGGCCCTTCACACTCCCGCTCTATATCATCACCGTCTTTATGAATGAACAATTAGCTTGTGTGTGTGTGTGTGTGTGTGTGTGTGTGTGTGTGTGTGTGTGTTAATCTACACAAGTATGACCTAGAAAATGGGGCTAACCCAAACAAACACACACACACACACACACTGATACCCATTAATACACACTACGTTTCACACAAACATATAAATATTACAATAAATGCTTCAGCAAGTGACTTAATTTTTCACTGTGTGTGTGTGTGTGTGTGTGTGTGTGTGTGTGTGTGTGTGTGTGTGTGTGTGTGTGTGTGTAGGTGTTCCTGGTGAGGAAGATCACAGGACCAGACGCTGGTCAGCTGTACGCCATGAAGGTCCTGAAGAAAGCCACTCTGAAAGGTACGAAGACTGTGACTCATGTTGTTTCCCCTTCACCTGAACTGTCTGACTCCAGTTCATGAACGTAAAAAGAAAGGATTACGAAAGAGAGAAACTGGAGGGAAACAAGAGAAACAACTGGATTTGTGAGTCTGAGCTGTGTCACTCACTGCTGCAGGTAAAACGGCAGATAAACACAGACTGACACATATTTATGAATCAGCTTCACGTCTGTTCACCCTCATCACACAACCTGTGTCCAAACACGTGGTGGAGCTCGTATATGATAAAACGCAGCAGGTAAAAGACTGCAGAACCGTGGCTTTGAGTTTAGAGGTCACTGTATATTTTTCAGTCCGACTGTCAGATCATAAAAATCCAAATTTGAACAGAAGCCGAAGCGAAATAAAGTTGATTAGTGAGAAATGAAATTCTGCAGAAACTCGTGTATTAAAACGTAAAAGTTTGAGTTTCTTTCTCTTCACCGTGGGATGATTGAGTCTCGCAGATTAACAGGCTGACGGAGCGGATGAAGTCACCTGGATGTTTTCGTCGGATAATTGTTTGTTTTTGCTCGGTCGTCATTTCCCAAAATGGAATTTCACACATTAACATGAGACCGAACAGAGAAGAGAGCGACGCTCAGCTCATACACCATCTGCTGGTGGGAAAAACACCTGCTGCTTTATTTTGTTTCTTCTTTCTCTCCTTTCTGGCTTCCTCTTTGTTTGTGTGTTTCTCCTCCTCTCAGTTTCTTTCTTTCTTTCTTTCTTTCTTTCTTTCTTTCTTTCTTTCTCTCTTGTTGCGGATCTTCTGCTTCTCTCCCTCTGATTCAGTTTGTCATCTGCTGCCATCTCGGCGCCTCTCCAACCAAAACAGAAACCGAATAACGGAGCCTGTTTTATTTTGGCTTTTCTTTAAGAGCTGTATCTGGTGATTTATGTGTTTTCCACTCTCTCTCTCTCTCTCTCTCTGTGTGTGTGTGTGCGTGTGTGTGTGCGTGTGTGTGTGTGTGTGTGTGTGTGTCCGTGTGTGTGTGTTCCCAGTGCGTGACCGGGTCAGGACAAAGATGGAGAGAGACATCCTGGTGGAGGTCAACCATCCCTTCATCGTCAAACTGCACTACGGTGAGTCAGACAATAACAGACCTCCCTGATGAGTCACCAGCTCCGCTCCGGCCAATCAGAGCTCGTTACTCCTCTTCTAGCAGAGCAACAAAGCTGGCAGTGGAAATGTTCAGCAGGCGGGAACTTCTCAGATCTTATCTAAAATCACTTTCCTCTTCTTCCTCCCTCCCTTCCCCCCTTCCTTCCTCCCTTCCTTCCTCTCCTTCCTGCAGCGTTTCAGACGGAGGGGAAGCTCTACTTGATCCTGGATTTTCTCCGAGGAGGAGATCTCTTCACTCGGCTCTCCAAGGAGGTAACGCCTGTTTCACCTGTTTCAGCTCAGGTGCATGAAAAACAAGAGGACTAAGAATTAGTTAATTAATCAGATATTAATTATCTGTTGTGTGTGTGTGTGTGTGTGTGTGTGTGTGTGTGTGTGTGTGTTGCAGGTCATGTTCACAGAGGAGGATGTGAAGTTTTACCTGGCTGAACTCGCCCTGGCGCTCGATCACCTTCACAGCCTCGGAATCATTTACAGAGACCTCAAGCCTGAGAAGTAGGCGCGCACACACACACACACACACACACACACACACACACACACGCACACACACACACACTGCATTATGTTTCCCTGCAGACATTTCCTTCAGAATATAAAAAGCATTTCTGTCGTTTCAGCATCCTGCTGGATGAGGATGGACACATCAAGCTGACCGGTGTGTAATGTCACACTCACATTGTGTTTCTGTCAGTGTGTATCTTCTTCTTCTTCTTCTTCTTCTTCTGCTGCTGCTGCTGCTGTTCAGTTCAGCTGCTGCAAAGTCTCGTATGTTTGCATATGATGTTTTCACTGCTGTAAATTACGATAACTCTTCACTTATCGCTGGTTTCTGTGTGTGTGTGTGTGTGTGTGTGTGTGTTCAGACTTTGGCCTCAGCAAAGAGTCAATAGACCACGAGAACAAAGCCTACTCCTTCTGTGGGACGGTGGAGTACATGGCTCCCGAGGTGGTGAACAGGCGAGGACACACGCACAGCGCCGACTGGTGGTCGTACGGCGTGCTCATGGTGAGGGGACGCCGCTCGCTCGTCGGTCACGCTGCTGGCTGCGTGGAGGGAAAGTTGTCACGCCCCCCCCCCTGCTATTTGTGTCCCACCTCAGTTTGATAATTAACTTAGCCTCAAATAATGTGATTACAGAAACATGGAGTCACAACAGTCCTCCAGCCGCTCTGAGTTTGTTCTGTGGTGCAGAGAGAAATCCAGAGGACAGAGATCTTTAATGATCTTCTCTTTATCAGGAAAGACAGCGAGCGAAAACATTCAGTCAACAACAGATCAACTACAGTGTATAACAGAGACTCATTATTTCTTACATGTGGCTGAAACTAATTGTTATTTTCTCAATCATAAACCGTCAGAAAATATAATTACACACAATTCACTATGGGATCATTTTAATAGTTCTCTCACTACAACACAACACACTTTATACTGTAGAGACAGACGTAGCTGTTCATGGAGGACACCGATCATCTTCACCACGACCTTTCATCACGGTGAAACCAACACAGTTCATAAAACAATTAACAACAGTTCATAAGACAATTAACAACAGTTCATAAAACAATTAACAACAGTTCATAAAACAATTAATAACAGTTGATAAAACAATAACAGTTAATATATTAGAGAGTAGTTCACTGGTGGTAGAATCTCTGAATAGAAACAAAACTGTGACTTTTATTGAAAATATCATCATTATATTATTATATAAAAGGATTTTTAGGACGTTTTCACGCTTGAAGTTGATTTGCTCTGCGCTCCGATTCAGTTGAAGAGAAAAATTCAAGTGAACCGAAACGCATCATTACAAACCAGGTGAGGACGTCCTCTCCTCTGATTGGTCAGACCGTCTGGTAAACGCAGGAAGAAGGGGCGGGGTTAATATCATCTCTGTGTGTAAATCTCTCACCGTGTTGTCGTTGTTCTTTGTTGTAGTTCGAGATGCTGACGGGAACGCTGCCGTTTCAGGGCAAAGACCGGAAAGAGACCATGACCATGATCCTGAAGTAAGACACTTTATACCGTCTGTAAAGTCCAAGCCAATCACCAGCTGACGGCTTCTATTACACAGAGAGAGAGAGAGAGAGACTTCCCTCCTCCCTCCACAGAGTCAGCCCGGGGGGGGGGGGGGGGGTGAAGGATTTATAATAGAGGAGATAATGTGCAGCACTCAGGAGGAAGAGGAGGATGAGGATGGACAGAGCAGAGGAGGGATAGGAGCAGTGGACTCCAGTGTGCCGGTAGCCATTTATAACAGCGAGGGAGGAAGAGGAGGAGGAGAAAGAAGATTAGGAGGGAGGAGAAGAGAAGAGAGAAAGTCTAATTATGTTTGAGTTCGTCAGAGGAAAAAAACAAAAGAGAGGAAATATTAACCCGTCCTGTTTCCTCTGTCGTCTCTGTCTCAGCCTCCGACTGTAGAAAACGCTGAGCACACTCTGCAGACTGCTGACTGTGTTTCCTGTGTGTGTGTGTGTGTGTGACAGATTATCCTCTAGTCTTTCAGATACTTTCATTGTGGATATGCAGTATGGACGTGTGATGACAGCCGCACCTGTGTCTTCACTTCGCTCTGTCCCTGTGTCTGTCTGTGTCTCCTCAGAGCCAAGCTGGGAATGCCTCAGTTCTTGAGTTCAGAAGCTCAGAGTCTCCTCAGGAACCTTTTCAAACGCAACCCTGCCAACAGATTAGGTAAAAAACAATTCACAAAACACTTCAAACAACAGGAGCTGGATTTTATTCTCTCAGAATAACCCCTCACCTGTAATCATACAAAACACTGAAGCATGCTGGGAGCATTGGGAAGATCTGTGTATGTACATCATCACACACGGAGGTCGTTCAAAAACACCATAAGAAAACAGTGTAAAAACACAGTTATAAAGTGGATAATGTCTAATTAAAGTGCAGGATTAAAGGATTAAACAGAGGCCGTTTTTAAAGGCAGTTACAGTTCAGACAGATTTGATTTAATCCTTCGGGATCTGGTTCCAGCAGTTTTACCTCCGGGCTCCTGCAGATCTTAGACACCTACAGTATCAGGCTCATGTACATGGAGCATTTCTGAAACATATTTAGTGGCTTATAGACAGTAAATAAAACTTTGGAAACCAGTCAGAGGCCTGAGAACTGGAGTTACACGCTCTCCGCTCTTAGTTTTAGAAGCAGCAGCAGCGTCTGATCAAACTGCAGCTGTGTGATGAAAAGTTTGAAAAGTTAAACTGCTCCAGCTGGAGTCAAAGATGAGAGTGTAAAACATGAAGGATAGCTGAAAGCTGAAGGGGAGTTTTGTCCTCATGTGTGCACAGGTGAGGCCTCACACTGAGAGTCACGTCGAAGATACTTCAAATCAAAAACTACAAAAACACCTTTATATCCAACAAACCTGGTGATGATCTGTTCTTTCTTCTCGTCAGTAAATCTGTGTGTGACTCCTCTGAGCCGCTCCACTGTTTCCAAAAACTATTAAAGACACATCACTGAGTCACTGTGTCGCTCTGGGTGAGATGTTGCTTCATCACACACACACACACACACACACACACACACACCGTCCTGCTGCTCCACAAATCTCTCACTACAGCACCAACTGTGGATCAACCCTGTGTTCTGGTAGCGCCGCTTTCAGTGTGTTTTACATGGTTGGAAAGCTCCAGGTCTCCGGGTTCTGTCTGTGCAAAGAGTCTCAGGATCCAAATCACTGCAACAGCTGCAGACACAGAACTGGTTCAGACCCGTGGCTCCTCCTCCTCCTCCTCCTCCTCCTCAGTATCTTTCACTCTCATCCTGACTTCTTGGTTCTTGAAGGGGTTGAAGAACAGTAACCTTTTTAATTTTGGGTCTGGTAACAGACAGTCCCTGACAGCTCCTCCCTCCTGAAATGAAACTATATATGTGTGAGGTTGTTTTCCAGCAGAGAGCTGTGACAGTGTCTGTGGGGATTAAACAGGGAGGTTGTGATTACAGGACACACTCTGCCCCCTGCTGGTCTGCTCCTGTCCCGCTGCCTCTCAGCTGGTCGTTGTGTTTCTGTCTCTGCAGGAGCTGGACCGGACGGAGTGGAGGAGATCAAGAGGCATCACTTCTTCAGCACCATCGACTGGAACGTGAGTGAGACGCAGGAACCAGAGCTGAAATAAAAACGCTCTCATTTCTTTGATTATTCCGTCGTGACCGTTTCTCTCTGCTGAGTTCTCCGACGCCTCCCTCTCTCCGCAGAAACTCTTCCGCAGAGAGATCCCCCCTCCGTTCAAACCGGCTGCAGGTCGACCTGACGACACTTTCTATTTTGATCCAGAGTTCACAGCTAAAACACCCAGAGGTACCAGACTGTCACTGTAGCTCCTCCTCCTCCTCTTCACACGCTGCTGAGCTGAACTACATTCTCAGTAAAGTCTGACTTTCATTAACGGCTGTTTCTGTGTCTCAGACTCTCCGGGGGTTCCTCCCAGTGCCAACGCCCATCAGCTGTTCAGAGGATTCAGTTTTGTGGCCATAACAGAGGAGGAAACACAACCACTGCCCAACGCCATAGTACAGGTGCGAACACACGCTCGTCTCACACAGACGGACAGACGCTGATGAAGTGGAGGAGAGTCAGTCTGTAGAGGTCAGAGTGTCAGAGGCTGAAGGACTGTAGATTCACTGACAGTGTGTGAGATCAGCTTGAAAGCTCCTGAAGAAGCCATGAAGTGGATTTTGTATTAAATAAATAAGCAGCTGTTTATTCTTATGCAGCAGCTCTGTGATGTCGTCAGTTATTAGTGGTAATAAACTGCGTCTTTGCTTGTAGCAGCTGCACCGAAGCACATCCCAGTTCTCAGACGCCTACGAGATCAAAGAGGACATCGGCGTCGGCTCCTACTCCATCTGTAAACGCTGCATACACAAAGGAACCGGCATGGAGTACGCCGTCAAGGTGAACAAAACAAACAAAACAAAAACACACACACGGCCTCCAGCGTGACGTCTGCGTCCAGCCGTTCAACGCCGTAAACGTCCGTTTGTCCTCGTTACAGATCATCAACAAGGCCAAGAGAGACCCGACGGAGGAGGTGGAGATCCTGCTGAGATACGGGCAGCACCCCAACATCATCACCCTCAAGGACGTGAGTCACACGCCCAGTAACACCGTGAATCTGACGGTTTCACAAAGACACAGATACATGCATCTTATTGTGAAAATCTAGCTGTGTATCCTGTGTGTGATTCAGTCGGAGGTCAGCGGTGAATTTGTGCGTCTGCCCGCTGGACGCAGAAAATAACAGCAGTGATTCTCCTGCTCTGACGCCGGTGACTTCACTGTTTCACTGTTTCACTGTTTCTGTGACTCACTCTTAATGAGAGTTAAAAATATCACGTTGCTGCCGAGTGAGAATCTCCTCACTCGCATCAGATCCAGGAACAAAAGACGAGTTTATCTCGCTGGTGTTTTCAGTTGTGATACAGTTCATCTGTGTTTTACTTCCTCTGTAGCTGCTGGGAACTTATCTTAAGTATATATCATCTCTCTCACGCAGCAGGTGCAGCAGAGTGTTGAACCGTCAGTGTTGAAAGTTGCTCAAATGTTTTAGGAAAGTTTTTGTAGTTCTTTATTTGTTCCTGGTTCAGTCTGACGTCAGAATCTAACAATCGATATTTTCTGACTTAAAACCAGCAAAGTTCTTTATTTTGCTCTGATGCACAGAGTCGATCAGTTATCTGTTAATCTGTCGATTAGTTTATTGATTAATCCGTCTGTCTTTCAGTTTATAAGATCAAGTTTACGATCGTAGAAAACTAAGAAAACTGACAAAGATTCATATTGAGAAGCTTTTGATGTGTTTGCTTTAAAGATGGTGATTAAAGACGATTAATCAATTATTAAAATAACTTCCAGTGATAATGAACGAATGCTTCCAGCTGTGACTCACTGCCGGTTGACTTGTTTCCGTGTCGCAGGTGTACGACGACGGCCGCTCGGTGTTCCTGGTGACGGAGCTGATGAAAGGAGGCGAGCTGCTCGACAAGATCCTGCGACAGAAGTTCTTCTCGGAGAGAGAGGCGAGCGCCGTTCTCTACACCATCACCAGGACGGTGGAGTACCTGCACGTGCAGGGGGTACGTTCCTGAACCACCCGCACTCCCTCGTGCTCCTGTTCGCCATCGTTCATGATGCTTTGATGAGACCTTTAACTTGATGCTGTTGCAGATCTTCTTCTTTTCTGTTTGGCCACATCTTGAGGATTTATTCACACTGAATTCATTTCACACAGAAAGGAATTCAGCGTGTTCCCAACAGACGGGACAGAACAATGACCGGTGAAACGTGGGTGTGATTGACAAGAAGAAGAAATTCAAATTAAAATGATTCCAGGAAAGTTTCCTGGAAAGAAACGTGTCATAGTTACAGGAGTCAGTTTGTTATTGATGAAAGAAACTGTTCCATTCTCATTTATTAATTGTTGGAAACCTCTGAATAGAAGTGTTGGGTTGTGTTAGCTTAGCATTTAGAGCTAACTCCTCCCTCTGTGTTTCAGCTGTAATCAGCACCAAATGATTTAGTTGTTTTCAGGAAACTGGAAGGAGATTATTGGAAATAAATCAGAAACATTTCAAACCAGTTACTGAAAAGATTTTTATTGATAAGTGAAAAGAGTCTAGAGATATTGTTCCTTTGTGTTTTACTGTTTATTTGAGATGTTTGGAAACTTCATCGTCTCAGCTGAGGGAGAGACGATCGTATGAGTTATTGTGTTCATTTAATTCATTTAAGAAGCAGCAGCAACAAATAAAAGATCATAAATCATGAATCCACATCAGAAATAACCTGGTGTGTGTGTGTGTGTGTGTGTGTGTGTGTTTGCACATGGTTCACAGAGACCTGAAGCCCAGTAACATCCTGTACGTGGACGTGAGCGGGAACGCCGAGTCCATCCGGATCTGCGACTTCGGTTTCGCCAAACAGCTGAGGGCGGAGAACGGCCTGCTCATGACGCCGTGCTACACCGCCAACTTTGTCGCACCCGAGGTAACTCACCGTCTCCGGCATCAAACCACGGCGACGTGCGCACTGATCTCAGATCAGCGTTTCAACACTGTAACTCTAAACAATGATTATTGTGATGAAGAGGATGTGAAGGTTCTGATGTTTCTTATTTAGATTTTTGTGTTTCAGTATCTCACTGTTTAATGTTGAATATTAGATATATATTTACACACAGCTGACATGTTGTAGAGGAGGATAGATGTGTGCATGAAAGCTGAAGAGGAAAGCAGATGTTTGTACAGATGTTGTCTGTGTTTGTGGCAGGTGTTGAAGAAGCAGGGTTACGATGCCGCCTGTGACATCTGGAGTCTGGGAGTGCTGCTCTACACCATGCTCACAGGGTTGGTGGAAACCTTTTCCTTGAGTTTGTTTTCGGCTGCAGCTCCTGTAGAAGTTTGTTTTTAATAACTCTTTTCTCCTCCTCCGTCTCCAGCTTCACTCCGTTTGCGAACGGTCCGGAGGACACGCCGGAGGAGATCCTGGCTCGTATCGGCAGCGGAAAGTTCTCACTCAGCGGAGGATACTGGACGTCCGTCTCTGCCGAGGCCAAGGTGACGACACAGACGCAGGAAACATTTTCTTTCCCTCCTTTGTTTCCTGTGACTGTATACTGTATGTTTGATGGAGATGTGTGACTGTGTGACCTCTGACCCCCCCCCTCAGGATCTGGTGTCGAAGATGCTGCATGTCGACCCGCACCAGCGGCTGACGGCAGGTCAGGTCCTCAGACACCCCTGGGTGACACACAGAGACCAGCTGCCGAAGTACACCCTGAACAGGCAGGACGCACCGCACCTCGTCAAGGTGACACACACACACACACACACACACACACACACACACACACACACACACACACACACACCAGCACAAACCTCAGTCCAGCTCCACAGCGTCATGAATCAGCAGGAAGTTTCTCTGCGGTCGCTTCAGCTGTAACAGGAAAAAGTTTCTGATTCACAAACCATAAGAATAAAAGAATGGTGGTTCTAGTCACATGTCCAGGGTTTGATTTTTTTTAATTCCCTCTCCTGCCCCTGTTGGTTGTCATGGAAACACAGTCATTTAGCATGCTGCTGGGTAAAATGCCAGTTCACCCCAGGCACAAATCTCCGTGCAGATTAAATGTATTTCACAATAAAAGCGTGCAGGAGGATGAAAGGAGCTGATCTGTTTGTACCAGACTGAATTCATTCATATGTTTCTGGTGAGTGTCGTGTTCCACAGAGAGGCTTCGTTAAATGTAAATTAGAAGTGAGAAATGTTGGAGAGAATCACTAACGAGATTATTCATGTCATTTTAACATGAAGCACAAAACAACGACACAAATATTGATGTTAATAAGAAACATTTAGTGCAGAATATTGACTGAACTGAACCGACTAACGAGGCGCCGACTCTGTCTCCTCCCTGCAGGGCGCCATGGCGGCCACCTACTCCGCCCTCAACAGGAACGTCCCCCCGGTCCTGGAGCCGGTGGGCTGCTCCACTCTGGCCCAGCGGAGGGGGGTGAAGAAAATCACCTCCACCGCTCTGTGACCTTTAACCCCTCCCCCCCCTCCCTCCCTCACCTCCTCCCATCAACTCTGACCTCGATCTGACCTCCGCCGGACGTCCCTACTCCCCTCCTCCCCTCCCCTCTCCTGTCCACTCCGGTCCGGCGGGACAGACTACTGATGGACCTGGGAACCGCTAACGCCAAATAGGAGCACAGAGACCGCCGCTCACCTCCCTCCCCTCCCCTCCCCTCCCCTCCCTGTCCTGCACCTTAACGGACTCCTCTGATTGGATCTCTTCTGCTGTCTTACTGTAGAGTCTCAGTTGTGGCGTCACCGATGGACAGCTGGACTAACGACGACCTGTCGACTCTTCCCGCCGCAGGAGGCCGAGTCCTCCTGCGGCGTTTTTTGCTTTGGACAATCAGCGCGTCAGGAAAATGAAAGTACTGTATTTATTTACTTCAAAACGGCGGGAATCTGAACTTAGGAACACGGTAATCTAATGTATGCATTTAAAGAGCTAGATCACGGTTATTATAGTGGCGTCGTGATTCTGCGTAGCTGTAGATCCTGCATTTAAACCTCAAGTAGCCTCTGAGATGACGGCGTCTCCAGAAAAGGACGGAGGGCGTGAAGCGGCGCAGGTTAACGTTCACCTCACTGAGCGGAGCGGCCGCGACCAGAAAAAGCTCCAAAAATCAAGACGTAGGAAAAGAGGAAGCGAGAGCTGCAGCGTCCGGTCGAACCTGAAGGAAAGAAAAGTCTCACGGTTTTGTTTAGAAAATGAACGTCAGTGCGTCTGAGGTGGAGTCACACCTCCAGCCTCCAGTGTTTTACCTGTAAGGCCATGAACAAAATCTGATTGGTTTGTCTCATCTGTTAAAGTGTTAACAAACTCAGAGGAGAAGTCTCCTGATCTTCTATATTTTTTGTTTGTTAACAAATCCCATGAAAATACAGTTTCTTATAGTTTCATCTTTGAAGAAAAGTTCAGTCATTTCCTCAAACAGCTTTTATCAAACCAACAGGAACAAACAGAATCTGCCTGAGGACGCCCCCTGGTGGCCGTGGACCTGAATGCACTTCTCTAAACTGAGTGACGTCAGTAAACTGCCAGGAGGGAAAACAAACAAGAGTCACCTTCCTCTTAAATCTGGCACTTAAAGTTGAGTTTCCCTCCAGCGTTCACACCTGAAATTCATTTATGCAAAAAAACACTGAGAATCTAAAGTTTCAGGCTGATGAATCAATAAAACAGGCGTGTTTTTACGGATGAATCTCGCCTTTAAGAATTTGAATAAAATTTGAAGAAACACTTTGAGGCTTTAGGTGCTATGAAAACGGCTTTAAGTGAAGGACACGGGTGACGCCTGCACAGGAAGTGTCAGAGAACATGTGGGCGCGTCGTGTATTTCTGTCCTGATGAGGAGTCGCTCTTCGGGTCGGCAGCCACACCAAACAAACAGCGGGATTAAGCCGAGACCTCGTTCCCAAACGAGCTTCCTGCCTCCGCAGCCGGTCGCTGGAGTGAGAGCACTCGAACCCGGACGACCTTCTGTACGAGCCGCCTGATCATCTCTGTCTGTGCAGCCGACACGGAGCTGAACTGTAAATACAAACACGTCGAGCAACTCAGGTTTCTATGAATCAAGACAATGCATTTTTATATGTCAGAAAAAAAAAGGATAAAGAAGAAGCACAGAGACGTGAGTGAAGGGAGGAGAGCGGGACGTTTCGTCTTCGTGGACGTTTGATCTCGATGAGAAAACGTCGGACTCAAACTCCTCATTTCCCACCGTGTGACCAAACAACAGGAACGTCCACGTTCATCATGTGACACAGAGGATCGTCCGTCTGCTGAACCCTTTAAAAACTCACCTGTGTAGCAGAAAAAAAAAAACATATATATATATTCACATCTACCTGTAACCATGTCTGGAGCCAGCGTGGAGACGTCAAAGACACAGTTCACCCAAATCACTCAGAGACAGACGACTGGGACACTGAGGTTTAGTCTCAACATGATATATCACATTAGTTTAATTCTTCCATAAACAGACAGTTAAAACTGTGTGTGGAGTCTGAAGTTGAAAAATATTATATATTTCTGCTTCTAGAAACTCTGACCTCTAATTATTATGAAACAAAACGGGTGATTTGACAGAAATAATCTGCTAATATTTTCTTTTTGTCTTTCTTCAGCATCATATCTCAAATAGAAAGTTCCTGTGAGATATGTGGGTTTTTTCTTTAAATGATCAATAATCTTCAGACACAGATTTGTCAAAACTAAAAGTATCTGCTCCAATATTCACCACCAGCTCAGAGATTCTTCAGCTTTTTGGCTTTAAACCCCAAAAACTTCAGCATTTTCTCCTCAGATCACTTAGTCACAGGTTGAATCAGTGTGTGTGTTTCTCACTGTTCAAACAGTTTCACAATATGAAGCAACAAACAGAACAACAAGAAATATTAACGAATTAAAGAAGGTTTCTCTCAACATGAGGTCTAACTTACTTGTTGTTGCAGCTTTCGACCACATTGTTTGGCTTTCCTCTCCTTGCTTTAATGCCACAGTACTCATATAAGAGTCATATAATAGATGGTGAACAAACACCGTCTCCATGACAGTGAGATTTGGTTTCAAGTGACTTTGACCTCGTGTTGAGACGTTTCACACGAAGCTGCTGTTTCCTGAAGAGTCAGGAAGGAAGATTTGGGTGAACTGGCCCTTTAATTACGACCATGACGACACGTGATGTGCGACGCTCAGCTGTGGGATGTGACCTGTGTGAACTGACCCTGTCACACCTCCACAGTGTTCAGGGCGTCTGTGCTTTGCCTTCTCCAGCTGTCAGTGCTCTCGTTACCTGTGTGTGCCTCTGCTGCAAAACCACCCCCCCCCCCCCCCCCCCCCCCCCCCCCCCCTGCGCGGGGGGCGGGGTGGCGGGCGGGGGGGGGGGGGGGGGGGGGGGGGGCATGAACTGTGTCGACGAGGAGGGGGACTGAAGACGATCAGCGAGCACTAACAAAAAAACAAACAACAAAAAAAAAGAATCCAACTTCTTCTCCTCGCTCCAGAAATCTGCAACATCTGCAACATCTGTAACATCTGCAACATCTGCAACATCTGTAATATGAATCCTTCATTATCTTCATGCAGATGATTGAAAAGTGCTTCTTCCTCTTCTTCTGCGCTCGAGTGAGTGTTTGTCAACGTAAAGGGACAAAACTTCACCGCTCCGACACAAACCTTCGATTTTATTTTATTTTCTATATCAAATGAAATATATAAGTGTTGATCTCTGCCTCGTCTGTCCATGTACAGCTCTGGGATAAAGGAATGTAAAAGGAATGATTCTTTTTTCGTTAATTATAAACAGGGGAATAGCTTTCTCTCTTCTTCTTCTTCTTCTCTCTCTCTTCTCTCTCTCTCTCCATCTTCCTCCTCCTCCTCTTCCTCTTTCATCTGATCCTGTCAGAGACGCATTCAGCCCTGCTGCTACGCCAGCTCTCTGTTTTTGTACCTGCAGTGAGAGTTGGACTTTCTATTAAAATGATAAATAAAAAGGATAATCAGTCAACGAGGCATGACGACTTTTATTGATCGCTGTGTTTATTATTTTTAGTTTTTAGAAAAACCTCCAGACCAATAAACGGAACCAGTCTCATTGATCCAGCTCAGATCTGATCTCAAACTCTGATCACATCAATTCACAATGTGATATTAAGTTTCTGCACATTTTACTCTTTAATTTTAAATGGATGAAATTGACATTTTTTTTTAGAAATTTCTTAATTTGTTGAAACTCAAAACCTGAAATCTCTCATTGACTGAAGTGTTCAGACTCTGTGCTGTGGTCAGCTGCTTCCTGTTTGCTTTAATGATCCTTGCAGTCGTCTGGAGGTCACCTGTGTTGAATTGAATTGATTGGACATTGTTTAAAAAGACTCACACTGCAGGTCAGGACCAAAACCGAACCCAGGAACTCTTTGCAGACCTGATTCAGGACGTAAAACCAGCCGTGAAGCTCCCAGTGTTCCCAGAGAACAGTCGTCTCTGTGAATGTGAGATGGAGGAAGTCAGGAACCAGCCGGTCGTCCAGACGTCCTCTGCAGAGACGGAGAACCTGCCGGAAGGACGAGCGTCTGAGACGGAGACAAACTGTCTGAATCCAGGTGAGCACAGCTGGTAGAGACGAAACCAAGAGGACCGGGAGCCGCAGGTATCACCATCAGTCTCATAACGATCTCTCCTTTGACTCCAAGAAAGTTTACAGTCCAAACAAGGAGACAACAATCAACTTATAATGAAATCAATCTTATTTGTCGTCCCAAACATTTAATTTCTATATAAACAAATGTACAAACTTCAAGAAAAAGAGTCTGGCAATAATAAAAGAGTATAAACTGTAACTGGAAGACGACTGGTTCATTAGCTTTTTAAATCCTTTTGTTTGATTCCACAAAGAGCTGAGGTTCGACTGTCGCTCTAATGAGAAATTAATTACTGAAAGAAACACACGGGATCAAGATCAGTGGCGTTTCCCTTTAATGACATCAGAAAATTAAAAAAAAAAAACGTGAATAAAGACAAATCAAACTGCTCAAGTAAAAAAGGAAAAAAACATGAAACCACCTTTTAACAAAAACACGTAACAAAGATTTCAATGAGAACTTCAAAATGTCATTTCAGAAACAAAAACATGACGATAAATGTTGAGTAAAAACAGGTTGTTGTAGTTTATCTCAGTGTTTATCCACCAAACAGAGTTTGTTTTTTCTTTAGCACCTTTTCACTTGTTTAATCCTCCAAAAGTAAAATATTCACAATTCATTTGTTTCATCACCAACAGAAACTCATCACGTCTCTGCAGAGTTTAAAATGTAAAGTTAGTCTTTCATTTTTATATTTTTTACAACATCTATTTATTAAAAAAGATACAGGAGGTTTTTTTTTTTTTATACCACTGATTGAAAAAATAAAAATTGAACTCATAAAACAAGTGAGTAAATTTAATGACGTATATCTGGATGAAACATTTGTTGGTTTTTAAATCCACATTTTGGGCTTAAACCAAGTTTCGCATTTTGAATCAATAGACAAAAACAGGTCCAAACACACGACCTCAGTGGTTCCCAATCTGTGGGTTGGGGCCCTTAAAGGGTCCTAAAATAAATCTGAGGGCTCACACAATAATAATATAAAGACAAAAAAGAAGAAATATATATTTCTGTTTTTAAAATGATGCATATATTTTTACTTTTCTCTCATTTTTGCTGATTTCTTGTGACAAACATTCGGCTCTTCAGACCAAGACCAGGAAGGAATAAACTGTAGAAGATGTAAATGAGTTTGTTTGAAAAGTTGGAAGCAGAATCATTTGTTGTTTCCAGCTTCTCAATGTGAAGAAAGTGAAATAAAAGGAATATGTGAGTTTTAGGCTGTTGCTTCAGACAAGAGGCGTTCACAGACGTCACAAAAAATTGGGCATTTTTCACCATTTATTTGGCATTTTGTCGACTGCTTAATCAACAATCACTGCAGCCCTGAAACAGGTTGATTTTGTTCCATTTGACGACAACATAAATTCCTAGTTCTGTTTTTTTTTTTTTCTTAAAAACTCAAATTGCGTCGGTCTTTCATGGAAATATGCTAACGGCTAATTATCAGCTGATTTTAGGAAACGATGATGAAAGTTTTCAGGGAATCAGCTGGAAAATATCGGAACCATTAAAACACAGTGTTACCATAAAGTAATGACAATAAGACGTGACTTTTATCACCATCAGTCCAGAGAGTTGGTGTCAACATGTATCTAATAACATTATATCAGGACACGGCAGAAAGATATTCTGACCTGTAAAATAAAGTAAAGCGTTCAGTTAAGAGGTCGAGGTTCTTTGGTTAATGTCTGAGAAACATTTTTGTCACTTTTATGAAATAAAACATGAACCTACAGGGCTGCCACACGCTCATGGGTGATGATTAAGGCGATTGTTTTGGTTCATATAAATGTGTCATAGTGAGGGAAAAAAAAAAACCCCAGAATCCTCCAGTTTCCTGAATCAGACTTCAAAATCATTCTGATCAGGTTTTTACACCAGATGAGATTTTTGAGTCGATTTACAACAGAAACGGACGATTCAAGTGTCTGATGTTAAAACAGCTGCAGAAACAAAGAACTTTAAAATTAAATCTTAGTTTGTAAAGTTCATCATTAAATCACTTCGTTAGTATTCTGGTTATGTATGTTGATTTTTTTTTATTATTTTTTATTATTATATAAATACATGATGGAGATGTATGAATCCAATAACACGTTTGTTACTGAAGTCAGAGTTCAAGGTGTTTTCTGAACTACATCATACTGAGATGTTTCTCATTATTGTCTAATTTTTATCAGTTTCTTTTTATCTCATCTTATTTAAATGTTGTTTATAATGACAATAATATAATAATGTGTTTTAGCACGAGCCTGATGAAGACCACCAGCTGGTTTAAAGAGACACCTGTGACTATAATGCAGTCCAGTGTAACACCAACACTCAGACCTCAGTGTTAAAGCATATGATTGAGTAAACTGTCTGAACAGTATAGGTGCAGTAACAGCAGAGTGTGTGTTATTAGACTGTACAGCTGGGTGGAGGTTGTAGTGTGGGTTTGGAACTTGCTGCTAAAATGAAGCTGCTGAGTGAAATATTTACACATTGAACTGATGTGATGGTAAAAATGAGAAAAACAAAATCCTGGTTGTGTAGAAATGTGTGTTTTTTTTTTTTGTTTTTTTTTGTTTGTTTTTTTTTTTCCCTTCAGTCTCCACTGAAACTGAGGCCGTTACCATGACGACGCTGATGGACGCTGCAGGGAGGAGACTCAACCAAGTGGCACAAGTTATGGCAAATTTTTGAAAGACCGTAAAATCTCACCTCAAATATTCAAATAAACTCCAGGTTAAAAATTAAAAAAAAAAAAGGGGGGGGGGGGGGGGGGGGCACCTGCAGCCTAATGCAACAGCTCACATGGTCAATTCAGTTTAACGTCCACTTCCACAGCAGAGTCGTGTCACACTCCGGAATAATGGTCAAATGGTTTTTAAGGTTCTAATGATGCTAAATACTCCTGATGGTTTTTCACAATAAGAGACCTGACCTGACTCGTACTGCGCTGATGACACGAGTTGACTAAAGGACATTACACTGAATGTATCATGTAAACACGGAGGAGGTTTCTAACAGAAGTCTGGACTAAATAAAGGCTCGGTTCTGTCTGACGCTCAGGTGGTCGCACACAGAACCAGTCGTGTTCTTGTCCAGTTCAGACCAGTCCAGGATGCATAACGGTGGGACCTGAGTCTGACTTGGAGGAGGTCACTGAGCTGGTGCGGCTGACAGGAAGAGGCCGGGCTGGACTCTCTGCAGAGTCAGAAGTCGGAGTCGTCCGTGGCGGAGTTATCCACCGGGGCGGAGACTCCGATCGCCGGCAGGCGGTTTTCAGCCAACTCCTGCTTCTTCTTCTTCTTGTCGTGGTTCTTGATGTGCACGCTCAGACCCCTCTCAGTCATTTCGTAGATCTGACACTTGGCGCAGTAGTACGGCGACACCCCGACGTGCCTGAACTGATCGGCGAGGTACGACACGAGCGTCTTGAAGCCTTTGTTACAGACGTCGCAGCGAGGGATGACGCCCGGGTGCTCCTTCTCCAGGTGTTTCTTCAGGCCCCACCTGGACCCTTTGAACCCCGTCGTCTGCGCCTCGGTTTGATCCTCTGTCCCCGCCGGGCAGAGGAGGCAGGTGAAGACGGCGTCCTGGTTGGCGTGGCGGCGTGTGTGTGCGTCCAGTTCGATTTGAGTGCGAACGCTCTGATTGCAGGACGTGCAGAAGAACGTCTTCTTCCCCTCCATGAGGTGCATCTGTTTCAAATGTACGGCCAGACCTGACGCCCTCTTGAAGGTCCTGCCGGGCGGCGGGCACAGCGAGCACACCAGCTGTCGTTTCCCTGAGCCCATCATGTCGCTGTAGTCCTCTCCGAACTCTAACACACTCTTGTTGCTCACAACTTCTTCCTCTTTGACTTCCTCCTCTGACGACATCTTCCTCTTCTGCCTCACCTCGTGTCTCTGCCTCGACGGTCTGGACGGTTTGGACATCACCGGTAACGGAGCTGTGGCGTTTTCTCTGACCACCGGACGTCTAATAACCGGCTTTTTGGGCGGGAGCGATCGATCCACAGACATGGTGAACTGGTAACTCTCTCCTTCCTCCTCAGGATTTGAATATTCAATAACATAAACACTGTCCTCCTCTTCCTCTCCCACGACCACCTCCTCCGCAGGCAGCGAGTACTCCACCTCGTAGAACTCGGCGGTGGCGGCGGTATCTTTAACCTTCCCGCTGACGTGAGACTGCTCCTCTGCAATGTGGGTGTCATCTATCCTCACCACTGTGATCTGGTCCATCCCGCCCGCACCATCCCAGTTTCCGTTTCCCGCCACGACTGAGGACGCCGTCGCTTTTCCTGCAGCTCCTCCTCTGACCGCCAGCTGCTCTGAGGACGTCTAACATGAGAAACACAAATTGTTTTATGTTTTCAGGCAGAAGATTTTACAAATGTTATGACACCCTCAAATCAGAGAAGGAACTTCCCAAAAACACAAACCACGGACCCTTTAAAGTCCATGAAGCTGATGTTTTGTCTCTTTGCATCTTCAGATTAGAACGAGTCCAAACCAGAACGTGCTGTGGTTTAATAAAGTAGCTGCTTGTTAAGTTGGACCCGGCTGCTGAGTCCGTAGATACAGAGGAGAGCTCTGCATTACCTTACCTTACCTTATTACCTTATAATGATAAAGAAACTCCAGCTTTCTGAGAAACCGCTGGAACAACAGAGTTGTTTTTTTTTTTTTTTTTAAGAGAGGTTTATTTATTTACATTTTCATATTTTATTCAAATTTCTTTTTCTTCTTGTTGGATGGCTGTAGTTTAATTGACTTCACTGGTCCTAGATTTTTTCTGCATCATCTATTTTGACTTATCAGATTGATTGAACTGAGTCTCATACAAGGCTTTAAATGGATCATAAAGTAATACAATTTATAAAAAGAAAAAAAGAAAGAATTCAGTTTTTATTGTTTGATTATCACAAAAATACATATTTGTACAAGCCTGGAAAAAACCCTGATCAGGATTATTTCTTTACAGTTTTTTTTTTTGTTTTTTTACTTTTGAAGCTGCAGAATCAGTAAAATCTTCTTTTTTAACTCTGAATTCTATTTTCCCAGCTACATGTTAATAAAAGTTTATTCCACTTCATTTCATTGTGTTGTATTAAACTCAGTTTCAGCTGACTTTATATTAAGCCTTCTTCCCCATGTGAAACACTTATACATGCATCTTTGTTTTGATATGTACTGTATGAATAAAATGTGCTTTATCAATAGTCAAATGATATGTTCATGATTGTCATGTTTGTTTATTATGTGTTCAGCTCTGGTTTTCTTATTGTCCATGTGTAGCTTCCTCAAAACTGTTATTGATACGCATTGTATGCACAAACATATTTGTCCAATAAAGCTGATTATTATTATTATTATTATTATTATTATTAACCAAATTTCCTGAGGACACAGATCTTGTGATTATGCTCCAGAAAACAGATTTACTGCAGCACCCAGTAGTTTCTCCATTTAGAAAATTATTGTTTACAATGTTATGCAGCGGTTAGTGTATATTACTTATCCTGCAACTAACGAATACTTTTAAAATCCTGATTACAATAGGTTTACAATTCACTAGTTTACAACTCACTTATGCACTTTCAGCTAGTGCAGAAACAAAGTAGAGAAAAGTGAAGGAATTCAAGTTTCTTTCTTTCTTTAAAACAAACGACGGTACAAACACTCACCATGACCCTGCTGCTGAAGTCAGCCATCACAGCCGAACCTCGCTGACCAGATTAGCTGAAAACAAAACAAGGCAGGTTGTGTGCAGAGAGAAGCGACTGGAAGTTCCAGCCGAAGATATCTTTTTCTCTTCTCGCCACTTGGTTATTTAACGGCGAGAGCGGAGAGCTGAAACAAACCAGTAAATGTTCAGGGAGAGACGAAAATCAACGTTTCCTCGGAGCAGCAGGAGAGGAGGCTTCGTTCAGCGGCGGAGCTCCCCCAAAATGTCTATTCTCTCTCCGGGGAAAATAAAACATCAACAGCAGCTCGGAGGGACAGATCGCCCCCTGGTGGCGCGGAGGAATACCATAACAATTCAAATAACTTTATTTATATAGCGTCCTTTTAAAACAAATGTAAAAAAAAAAAAAAAAAGCGTTTTGCACTTCAAAGACAGGATACAAAATTAAATAAACTATAAAAAGTTATAATGCTGCTAATAAATGGAGAAATCTGCTGTTCTTTAGATTTTCTGGTTTATTCTATTCTGGTCCGGTCTATTCTTGTCTAGTTTATTCTATTCTATAGACCAGACTGTTCTAGTCTGTTTATTCTGTTCTAGTCTAGTCTAGTCTAGTCTATGCTATGCTAGTCTGGCCTATGCTGTGCTATGCTAGAATAGTCTAGTCTATTCTAGTCTAGTCCAGTCTAGCCTGTGCTATGCTATGCTGGTCTAGTCTAGTCTATTCTAGTCTAGTCTATTCTAGCCTATGCTATGCTGGTCTAGTCTAGTCTATTCTAGTCTATTCTAGTCTAGCCTACCCTATTCTAGTCTAGCCTATACTATGCTCTGCTAGTCTAGTCTAGGCTATGCTAGTATGGTCTAGCATAGCCTGGTCTGAGGGCTCTGGCGGTCGGATGTCACTGCCCCACTTGGTCGGCAGCAGCTCAATCTCAGAGGAGAGCCGCACGGCAAACTTAAGCTTGCAACGTCCAGTTCCAGATTCACGGGGCCTCCACCGCAGCCATGTGCGTGTGGGCATCTCGGTCGCCGTCCCTAGAGACCGAGACCTTGCGCTCACCCTACCAGAGCCCTCTGCCACCGCTCCCCTGAGGGAGCGCGGCTCTACTGAAGAGAGAGAAAACGACTTCTATTTACTAACTCGGTTTCACCGATTCCATGACGTCAACATGACGTCATGAATTTCAAAGACCCGAGTTTGTAAATAGGACCCAAAAATAGCCTTTATTACGTCTACATGACGTCATGACGTTCGATTGTCTTTGTAAATTGGAACTATGGACATGAGCCTTTTTGACGTCACGAAATGTCTGCCATAACAACATTTCCACAAAGGAGACGTGGTAGAAAGCTCTGGGGTCGGTCGGCCAGCGAGTAAATGAGTGATTGAGTTATTACGCGAGTGAGTGAAAACTCAGCAATGAAACAGTTAAATATTCAGATCAATTCAATCATTCATATTGAACACTCAATGACAGGAGTGACTGTTTAACCAATAAGTCTTTACAGTTTACTGAATGTAAAGCTGGAGTATTGTTGTTTAATTAAAAGCTGTTTGATTACAATAAATACCATCAGTTGCTGAGTAACTGTAATAGTACATCATAATTTATTTGTCTCTACATACAACTGTAAAAATCACATCCTGTTGCATAAAAAGAAAATACTCGAACAAAAAATGTCTTCATTCAAAACAGCAACAAGACAAATACACTTCGTTTTCACAGTCATTTAGTTGTGATAAACAAAACTGAAAATGAACCCCATACAGAAATGTAATATATGACATATATGTCCCTATATCAAGGGCGATGTTGCCATATCTTTCACTTATATCATCACATATATACATTCTCTGGATATATGAAGATATTAGTTTATAATTTGTATAATGAAATTTGTAAACGAAATAATGGTATTACATGTTGTGACTATATGTTAATGATACATATTTAATTTATATATACTTATTTATATATTGTTTATTAAAACGGCAAAAATTCTTTATACTTATATGTGTCTATCTCATTAATTTTAAACATGTCCATCTTCCCACTCTGGTGGAATGGTCTCAGAACGTACGTTTCTTTTAATTTTTCCTCCATTTTGTTTCTTTCATTGATACAAAAGTCTTGTTAGTCCAGTTGGCCGTGGTAAAACAATGTCATACTGCTCGTCAACCGCCATAAAACAAATAATTGTTATTCATATAATCTAGATGGCTTTTGTGTTTGTTAACAATGACGTATTACAATAAAGCAACGCATTTTGAATGCCTTGTTAGGCGCCTGCGCAGACCGGTGGAAAGAATTAGCGGTGGTTAGCTAGCTCAGTTCACATCTCCGCTTTCGCTGACTACTATAAACAGTTATTGTTTAACAGCCTGTCGTTTCTACCGAGAGGGGTTAACGTGACCGAGGAGTGAAAGAATATGCCCAAAAATAAAGGTAAGAGACGCGGGAAGGTGTTAACGTGTGTGTGTGTTTCGGTGTTTGTATAATTGTGTCGAGCCCGCCGCTGAGACACACGCAGTGAAAACGTGACACCGAGCGGCTAACGCTAGTTAGCACCACGGTTAGAGTCGGTTACAGAGCCGTTAACGGTGTCTGCGTTTACCTTGCCACTAAACATGAATTAACGTGAGGGAGTTAATGTTGGTTAGATAAAGTTGCTTAATACTTTGTGCCCGCATGCTAGTGTAATTCCGCTGCTAGCTGCCACAGCTAACTGGCTAGCTACTAGTTAAACCCCACCCCGGTCTGGCCTGTGACAGCTTTATTTCACCTGATGTAACCCCTGATAACATTTGATAACTTTTTACTGGCTTATTGAATCAACTTGGAGATTTAATTTGAGCGTCCAAGTAATGTGACATATGTGGTATGTCGCATAAATTAGCAAGGTAGCGTCAAGCGTTAGCCACGGTTTCCTATCTTCTTTAGTCCCCAAGTTAAACAGAGATTATCTGACTCAGTTATTTATTTAAAAATGCTAGTAACCGTTACTAACCGACTGTGTGAAGGGGAATTCGGTCAGCTAGAAATTAAGATGGCTACAAGTGGGGTAACTGATTCTATTCACTGACCTTTAACCCAGTGAGTAGATTCAAACAATGAATGAATGGAGGGCTGTAATTTTTGTCTTCTTGTCTCTGTTTACAGGTAAAGGAGGAAAGAATAGGCGACGTGGAAAGAACGAGAATGAGTCCGAGAAGAGAGAGCTGGTGTTCAAAGAGGATGGACAGGGTGAGTACTGGATCTGATCCTGGGTGAGAAGAGCCAGCTGTTTGACCAGAAACTGAACTAATGAATCACCACTTCCTGGCTTTATGCTATTAAAAACAAATTGAGAAAGAAGAAAAACTTTTTAAAGCCAATTCAGGAAGATAATGCAAATACATATGTTAACCTGTTTGCATTTGGGGTGGCTGTAGTAACTGTCATTGTTTACCCTAAAAGATAATTGACGAATGACGTTAGAAAAGCCCAGGGGGTAATTCGAGAATAACAATACCTTCAGAACAACGGTTACCACTGCACTGAAGTTGTCTCTAAAAGACATTTTAGCCATCTGTGCAAAACTAGGCCTATACCTTATGGTATTCCTGTAGATCGACATAAGCATGGACTGTAATTTACAGTGGTGAAAGGCTGTAACCAACAGATAATTCATAGGCCTCAAGTTTGGTAAATCATTAATAAGTAATAATTTACTTAATGCAAAAGAAGCCAAAAAAAAAAAATTCCTCCTGCTTCTCAAAGGTGAATATGTTCTTTTTAGTCTTTTATGATGTTAAACAGAGTATCTTTGAAGTTTTGGACTGTTGGTCGCACAAAACAAGCAATTTGAGGATGTGTGAAATTGTGAGGCAGACTTAGCAATTAATTTGTTGATACTAGACGACTTGGTGCACTAATCAATAGTGAAATTATCAGTTATTAGCATCTCTGCATCTGAATGTTTGGCATTTTTCCTTGTGAGCCTCAGAAAAGGAGAATCTGTGGAGTCAAGTTATGAGACATAAAACATGAGACAAAACATCCAGTACAAAGAAGTAAAAACAGACTATATGAACGACATACAGCTCCTGTTTGATAAAGTCTTCTTTGACATCCGGTGAAATTGTTACTGAGCGCCTCAATAGATGGTAGCATCAGCCTGCAGTCCGAAGTGCTCAGAGCTTCGACTGCAGTGATCAGTGCTGCCAAAATCCCTGTTAGTGTGGAAGTGAGCCCAGCGTGTGGAGGAGGCTTTGCTCGTGAAGGCTACACTTACTTAATGCTCTCAGTCATGTTAAGAGCAGAGCACAGAACCTTTGCAGAATATTTATATGCTGCATTTTCTGTAAATATTTGGAAAATCCTCTGTTTAAGTGTCTAGTTCATGTTCATCAGACTGGACTGAATTATATTGTGTAAAAAAATAATTTCTTCAGAGGCATTTTTAGTGTTTATATCAGACAGTAATAGAAATGAAGGAGAGAGTTGCAACAAACCGGAGATGTTGCTGTTCATGGTCGACATCTTAAATCACTCGGGAAGAAAACGCACTCAGGTTTTGTTTATGTCATTGTGTGGATAACAGAATTGTTAACTATAATGACAATATTAAAAACAAACAAAAACAATATGATTAAGAAAGATGGTAAACAATAAATATTGATATGTTGCCTCACTCCTAATCTTATTTAGTGTAGGCTTTTTTAGGGAGCAGCAAACATGTCGTGAATAAAAATATCTATTCTAATATCTTTGTACTTGTTTTGACCCCAGACACTCCTCCTCTTTCTGTACTGCTCTTTTTTTGTGAAGAACTTTCCTATTCAGAACCCAGTAACACTGAGGCTGCGTCTGTTCCCTCTCCTCAGCTCCTTTGACTGCACTTTGCTCTTTTATCATAAATTACATGTCCTTTGTTGCACTAGACGATGGTTCAAACACTGACTTGGCTCATTAAACACATGACCTTGCTTATTTTTCCTCTAAAGCTTAATATATGTATAATATTATATTTCATAAAAATGCAATCATTTCTTCTGATGCTAGCAGATGCGCTCTTTATTTCAGCTGATGTGAGGTATTTAGACCATCAAACCCTGCAGGAAACTCTAGTCAATATGTATTTTATTTCGTAAAGGACCTGCACATGTTTTTTTTTTTACCTTCCTTTATTATTGATAGAACTGAAACATCTGCTCCTGAAAATGGCTCAGTATCATGTCCAACTCTTGGATGTTAAACTCATTTGGCTGAGCGAATCAAAGATGGTGTCCCTGTATCACCGTGAATTAACTGTCCCCTGCTCTCTTGCGTTTTCCAGAATACGCTCAGGTGATTAAAATGTTGGGGAACGGACGTCTGGAGGCCATGTGCTTTGATGGCACCAAACGGCTTTGCCACATCAGAGGAAAACTCCGGAAAAAGGTAGGAATGTCCCAACTGTCCTCTCGCACCTTTTTTCCCACCAGCGCCACACACGCACGCACGTGCACACACACACACACACATAGGAAACCCCCTGATGTAATGCTGAATCAGCGTGGGCTCAATGGTCAGTCAGCCACCGTTAATGTGGCAGCATGGACTCAATTGACTGTGTGTGTTTGTTGCTGTATGACACGGGGTGTAATCTGTGTTTTGTTCTCCTGCAGGTTTGGATTAACACGTCAGACATCATCCTGGTCGGACTGAGAGATTACCAGGTGTGTTGGTCGCTCACACATGACACAGATCAGACTGTTGACACTGTATTGACTGTCACTGTGGCGACGGGCCACATGTCCTGTTGCTGTCTTCCCTTCACTCTCTTCACAAAGCTGCAAACAATTCTTATAAAAATGATTGATTTTAGCAAACACTGTCTGAAACTGTCGGATTCCAGATTTATGTAAATACATTTGGCCCTTAGATGAATAGATCAATCAATTAATTTTCCGCCACTCATCTAGCTGATGTTTAATGATTAATTAATGATATTATTTGCTCCTTCTAAGCTCTTACGTACAAGGACACATGCTTAGATCAGCAGAAAAAGCCCTTGTCACATTTCCTAAATCTAGATTTGCCATCACGAGTGATGGAGCATTTCCTCTCATGGCATTTAAACTGTGGAAAGATCGACCGTTCACTCTCCACAGCTACTTCTGTATTTTCTTTGAAATCTCAGCTAGAAACACTCCTTTTTAAAACGGGGCTTCACTGATTTTCATCATTTCATACCTCCTGGAGAATTTCAATGCATGTATTTGTATTTATGTTCAGTCGACCCAGCGTGTTGAAAGTTTTGTTAGTATTACGATCTATAAAACATGTCGCCCTGAACAATGCGGTGCCTCCGTCTCATACCACAACATGTGTTTCAGGATAACAAAGCTGACGTCATCCTCAAGTACAATGCGGACGAGGCTCGCAGTTTGAAAGCCTACGGAGAGCTGCCAGAGCACGGTGAGTAGGAGGACGCGTCACACGAACACACAACCAGGAATTTATTTATAGACTGGTTTGCACTGAGGTAAACTCTGTCTGAGCGTCTTCAGTCCACATCGGTCCTCTGTCGCTCGTTGTTTATCAGGATCACGTTGTTGTAGTTGTGGAATCAGTGAAGTAATACGTGCAGTTGCCGACTTTAAACAGCAGAGGTCCTCATTTCCCTGATCTTTATTACAACCTCTTCTAACATGCAGCATTTTGCATTCATGTCATTTTCAGTTGTCAGTCCATCACAATATAGTAGAAACATTATGGTTTTCTGATTCATGAACATGTAGTTTAGTGTTTCCTCTTCAACATCTTTCTCTGTCTTCTCTTCTCACAGCCAAAATCAATGAGACAGACACCTTCGGGCCTGGAGACGATGATGAGATCCAGTTTGATGACATTGGCGATGATGATGAGGACATTGATGATGTAAGTCCCTTTTAATTTAACGATTGACCTTCTCTATCTTTTTCTTATCTCTCCACTTATTTTCTTGTGTTTAGTCTAAAATGTGAGAGTACAAAATGCCTGTTAGAATTCACCACAGCCCAAGAATACAAGTTGAAATAATTGAGTTTTCTCTCTTTTCTTTCCAGATCTAAAGACCTGCTACTAAAGGGGGAAGGTGGGATTTTACTAGAGATGCTCCGATTGGGATATTTTGAGCCGTCACAACACACCAATAATAATTATTTTTATTAAGATCAGCCTATGCCAATCCAATACAGTTTATTACATTACAGTATGTTTCAATTTATTCCATTTGTTTACCATCAGTCTTTGTTGTTTGGAGAACTTTAAGTGCATTTCACATAGGGGTAAGAAAAAGAAAAAAGACTTTAGTACTTTGAGTTTATTGTTAGGATGAATGAAAAAGAGATGCTGCCTCAGGACGACTGTCTCAGTTATCACTCGTAGCAACTGGAGGGCGATGCAGCAGGCTGCCTGGTGACTGATGATGACGCAGACAGTTTCCCCTTTCTGCCTTCATGCAGTTGGATTGGAGAATCAGAGTAGGCTGATCACCAGCATCATATTTGGGTGAATATCTGGAGCATTACTAGATTTTTACCTTTTTGCTTCTAACATCAACAAAATGGCGAATTTGCCATCTCACTCACAGAGTTCTTCTTCTGTTATTTTTTCCTGGTATAGTCCAAACACTCACTGTTTTGTAGAGGCTCGTTCCGATACCATGACTGCAAAATATCTCGCACCAAATGCGTCATCTTTTAAAAATGTATTTATATTGATTTCACACTATGTGGAATTTAGCAACAAGTACAGAATCTCTGGATTCGCCAATAAAAAGATAAACCATTTTGTGTTTTTTTTCCTTTGGCAGTCTGTATCATTGTAGCTGTAGCCTGTAAGACAGTTTATAAAGTTGAAGACAGTTTGAAAGCTGTTTATTAATGATAGAAGAAAGACAATAACACTGAGTATGGCTCTGAATCTTTAAGGTTTGTCATTTTGTCAACTTCATATCTCTCTGACGACGCATTACAGTAAAATTGAATTGAACCGCGGCCGAATGAAGACGATTCCCTTCCCCTGAAATCAAAAGGAAAATCAAATGTATTTTTCTGTTGTTGCCCTTATTTGTGTTTCTGTCTTTTTCTTTTTTCTTTTTTTTTTGTGTTTCCATGTTCTGTTTTGAACTCTTCGCTGCTCGCTCTGTGGCTTCAACACACAGTGAAGCTCGGCCCCGGCCGCCCGCTCCGTCTCACGTCAGACCAGCGGTTCCCAAACTTCTCCACCACAGATCCACACCAGTAAAACCTCACAGCAGAGCCATCTGTCTTACTTATTCTCTGAACCTCTAGAATATCAAATAACTGATATATATTCAATACATTATATCTATTTTCCTTCTTCCCTCCTCTGGAAATGTCCCCATGTTCCCTGAGGGGGGGGCCAGCACCTCAGTTTGGGAACCACTGCTCTAGACCACATGGGGCCTGTTGCTGTTGTTGCTGTAACTCTGAATTAATAAAAAAAAATGTACTATGATGTTTGAAGGCTGGGTTTCCAATAAAGATCTTAACTCCACTGACCTGGCAAAGTGGTTCTTAGGCGCCTAACGCACTTCCTGTGCCGGTCTGACGGTGGCAAGATTGAGCTAAAACAGAAGGAGCTCTGGGGTTAGCCGGACTCATGCCCTTCACAGCTGAGAACATCCAGGGCCACTGGGTGTTGACGGGCCACGACGACAAGCCTGTCCTGATGCTGCTTTTGTCATTAGAGAGGAGATAAAACATAACCGGCAGGAGTAAGCCCTGCTGATGTGGGCCTCAGCTCGGTACCTGAGCCCGACCCCTGACTTACCTGGTGTTTGTCGTTGTGTTGTGGCTTGTAATTGACATTTGCTGATACTGTTACTTGTTCTGTTTTTTAATTAGATCATATCTAGTTTTCTCTCCCAAAATATGCACATTTTCTGAATTCTCCCCACAAATCAAACGTTACTGACAAGTTCTGAGGTTGATGCTCAAGAAGGGAAATCCTGCCACAGATTTAAACGCGTTTTAAAAGTGATCTCTTTCTGATTTTACTTATACTTACTAATATTGATTTAGCCACATTTGAAGATCAAAGTGTCTTAATATTGTATGCCAATGATTTTTTTCAGTGTCACTTTTTAAAATGCAATGTCAGTAGTATTTTCTACTTATTGATCTTTTGATTTATGACCCTGTCAATTAGATGAAAAGTATGATCCAGACCTGCAGCGGCTTACCTGTATTTATCTAATGATAACTGCAAGTAAAGGGTCCAGGATTATGCTTTCTGGACCCTCCTGGTAATTCAGATGTTACGGACTCAGTTAAGTTTTTATAGTAATGCTATTGGTCTTATTTAAATATATCAATTTTTAAGATTTAATCAGAAACTGTATGAGGTCATGATTCATTATAGTATATCTCCAGTACAGTATTTATTGTAGTTATTTATATAGCTGTCATCTGACATGACTCAGTGAACCTGCATGTGTGTGTGAGCTGACTGCAAACAGCACTGACCCATATTGCATGTCAACAGCAGCCAGCCTCAGTTTGCCGTAACAATGACGTAACACCGCTGCTGGGGCTCGCTTGTGCCTGGCACGTGAGCTCTGACACGAGCCAGAGAGCCACGTGAGGGAGGGAGAGAGAGAGCATCCACAATGGTGATAATAAAACAGTGAGTATAAATATTAGTAAGGCTGTTGTAATTGCACTGGTGGAATGTAAATACCTTTAGTCAATTACTGTATTTAAATTTGAGGTACTTGAACTGTAATTGACTCACTTTGTACTTATACTCCACTGCATAAAATACGCCCCATACATACAAGTACAGTGGAAACGAATAAGTCGATTGACATCAAATTAATTGATAATCGATTACGTCATTTTTCATGAAAACATTTAAAAATTCCAGCTTTTTAAATTTGATGGTTTTTCCTTTTAATATTTTTTAAAATTAATTTTCATGTCTGTGCAGTTTGCATGTCTCTGCTTTGAGTAGAACTGCCTACTTTTAATTTTTAATACTACAAATTTCAGATTATAAACCTAATTATATACTTTACGTCAATGAAAAACTGAGTGTTTTACCGTGTAATATTTGCACTTTAGGTTAAGTAAAGGATCTGAAAACTCCCTAGAAGAGTTCAAATGTAATTTTTGTAGGTTTTATTCCTCCGCCAAGCTGTATAGTTCTTTGGCAGCGGTATACCTGGTTGCTAGGCAACGCATAACGGCGTGAGTGGTGATTTTCTGCGCATTAATATTTAAATTAGCCAAATGTGAGGCGGTTGCAGATTTGTATTTGTTAAAAAGCAACGAGAAAAATAAAAATAGACTGACGCACGACGAAAAATTGATTTAATTCATCCTCCATAAGTGTATTTTTCTTTTTAAAATACACGAAAAGACACGTAGAGCCACGTAGAACAATTAATATTTCAATTTTTATGATATATTCAACAGTATTTAAATTCTTGAGGTAGGACCAACCGTTAATTCTCTTTCAAAATTCAAAAATGGCTACGATTTTGGGAGTGATGGAGGTTTAGCTGACAAAAACGAACATAAAATCATGAAAGCTACGCTATAGGCTCTCCCTCCCTCCCTCCGTCTCTCTACCATAAGCTCTCAGCGTCGTATTTTTTCTTTCCACCCGTCTTTTCCTGAGTCATTGTGCTGTATAACACCGGCAGGTCTCCTGAGGGTTTTAACGGTTTTGTGGCGCCTGTCAGGTCGCGAAAAAGAACGACCGTTAAGATGACTGAAGTGGCTCCGAGCCGCCCTGACATGACAGGTGAGGAAAATGCAGTTATTCCCAATAAATTGAATGGGGTTTTCAATTTAGTTGCACACAGATGCTAACACTAAATCTGTAAGGAAATGGACTGAATTACGCTCCTAAAATACAATGAATTTCCCCTTAAAGACCCTGTTAGATGTCTCAATGTAATGCTGTGCTTTGTATTTGATATGTTATGTTTTTAAGGATGATGTCAGCATAATTGATTAAGGTAGGTTTTCATTCATGGAGATTGTGGGTGTATGGGGATCATTGGTTTTTAAATATTGGCATAAATGGTTTTTTTAATGTAGGAAAATTTACATATATGAATCTGTAACACATACAAGAATATAAAATATATTACTGCATTTTATATATAGGTTGAATAATACAAAAATACGTGATTTATTTCATGGCATTTATAATATACAGTATATTCTAATCAAAAATGTGTTGGCATCTATTTCAAAACATATGTATTTTTCCTTATAGATGCTCTTTTTTAATACCCTGCATTAAATATTCTCATTCACACATTCCACTACATCCCTGTTCACTGACTGACAGGCTGACTGCTGCTGCATGTTCCTCTACTGATGCAGCATCTTATAATCAGCACTATGGTCATACATGTCATGTACCTCAACTGAAAGGAGGAAGTAAAATCCTTAAAAACATGTGATTCAGCTGGTTTATGTTTTTTTTTTTTTTTGCCTGTGATGTAATTTTGACTGAAGATGAAGCTAAGCAGAACCCATGGGACACTTCAGGACTTAGCTCAGATTTGCATATATTTGCACATCTACTGGCTGTATGTGTGTGTGTGTGTATGTGTGTGTGTGTGTGTGTGTGATGATGAGCTTTTTTTAGATTTCTCTGGTGTTGGTGTGAAGTCGTCGCAGTTGGTCGATAGATTTTCTCAGGCTGCTTTTATGTCAGATTGACAGATTGAGAAATAAAAACATTGCAGGAGAAGGGCTGAGGGTTATGCTCAGGGGTCCTACACTGACACCTGACCCTAAATGTGACATGATGACTGACAGGAGATTTATTGCATTGGGACGCCATGACAAGTGTGTGTGATTGACGCATGCAGGAGTCCCGTTCATCACTCCAGCTTTATCTTTTTAGCTGTATTTGCCTCTCAGTGGGCGTTGCATGAATCATGTCTGACTCCTCTCTCCAAAAAACACAGCGCTGGCCCCCCCTCCTGCGCCGCTGCACACCAGTAGGAATGCGTCACCTGCCCGATCGCCATCCAATCACAACAGCCCTCCAGGTAAACTTCTAATCAGGTTGCATTCTTTGATTTTCTTACATTAGCTTCACAATCCAGATCAGAACAAAAACAAAATATGACGAAATGCAGATGAAGAAATCACCCAGCTGCAAGTACAAGCAGCGTTTGAATTACACTCTTAGTTTGTTTTTAGTTGATTCTGTGTTTTTATGTTTTACATTCGGAGTGATAAATGAACTAATCACTTAATCTTTCCTTCACCTGTCTGAAGGCTCGCGGCGGCACTTAGCAAAAGAGCGACGGGAGGACAGAGAGAAGACACAAGGTATGAGTAACTCTACAGCTGGTGGGGCTCTATGGGGTCTGTCCTGCTCGTCTGTCCCTGGCACACACACAAACACAGTGTGGGTACAGCGTGGGCTGGTGTGTACGAGCTGGTGGTGAAATATAGTGGGAAATACAAATTTATTAATATTTACCTTAGGAAAAAGAGTTATATTAGTATATAATCTTACTCAAAGTAAAAACACTCATTGTGAAGAAGGCGAGTTGGAATATTGACAATAATAATGATTATTTTTGAGTTCTCTGGGCGTTTGGTTCTGGGTTTGGACCGGTTCAGGCGGAGAGAGGTTCAGGCAGCATCACAGGTGACTGGACCAGGAGCGATGGTTGAGACCGAGCAGGCTGTGTACAGGATGTTGAGCTGGTGTTTGCAGGTGAACCGGTGACCTGGGTGAGGCAGGATACAGGACAGGCCAAGGGTCGTCTGAATCCACATGGGTAAACGGATGCACTGGCCAAGAGTGGCGTGTAGAGCCGGTCTTTATATACTGCAGAGTCAGGAACAGATGTGCAGGTGGAATGGCAGGAAGGAGCCAAAAGGCCACGCCCAGAAAACCCACACACACAAACACAGAGAGAAACAAACAAGAAACACAAGGGAAACAAAGGAGGAGATGAAGCAGGTGACAGTTCTCAAATAATCAATAAGATGTCCGGTCTATTAAAGGTCAGAAAACGGTTTAAAAAAAATGCTGATCAGAATTTCCTAAATCCCGAGGTGACGTCTTCAAATGTCATGTTTTATTGGACCAACAGTCCAAAACACAAAGATATTCAGTTCAACATCATAGAAGACTGAAGAAACCGGGAGATATTCACAGTTCAGAAGCTGAAACCTCTGAATGTTGTTTGTTAGATTATCAAAATAATCAGTTAGTCACTGAAGTGTCTCTGGGCAGAACTGATTTAAATAAAAAAAGGAAAGAACAAAAGACAGAAAAAGGTCATGCAAGAGGGAAATTAGGAAGAAGAAAACAGGAGAGAGGAAAAGAGAGAAATTTCTCTTGGTAATCTCTAAAGCTGATTGTGTCGTTGAGCTGTTTTTCAGCCGAGTGCAAAGATGACATTTTGGAGATACAAGGCTTTTACATTCAGAGCCGCAGCCATAATTGAGGACTCCAAGGTCATTTGGGGGTTTAAAGGATGGATCCACAATTTTTCATGTCTGTCTTGAAACAAAAGCTAGAAGCCCATTACAACCCTGAAGCAGTCGTTACCTCCTGGAACCATCTCCTCTGCTCATTCTGACCATTAAAAGACTGTACCTCCTCAAAACACAACCTCCCAAAGTCCTCCCCTCGTGTGCATCACTATGTGTGTGTGTGCGTGTGTGTGTGCGTGCGTGCGTGTGTGTGTGCGCAGAGCTGTCGGACGTGCTGCGGGATAAGCAGCTTCGGGCGCAGCAGCAGCTGGAGCGCTCCGCCAAGGAGCGAGGGAGGAAGATGGAGGAGCAGAGGAGGAAGGAGCAGCAGCGCAGGGCGGCGGCTGAGGAGAAGAGACGGCAGAAGCAAGAGGCAGAAAAGGTCAGAGGTCACAGCACACTAATGATGCTTTCACTGCTCATTAGAAGAGGTGGGAGATCAGAAAGACATTTTGTTGTTGGGGTCGAAGCGCAGACTTCATGACATCCACCTTAACACCTTGTCAGAAGTTCGTAAACTACGGATGTGGATCCTTGTATCTCACTTGTATTAAAGGTTCATTTGTAGATCGATTTATTGACATAAACAGTTACATTAACTTATCCAAGTTAAAATGTATAAAATTAACAAAATTATGATTTAAATCAGGCACGAAGAAAGAAGTCAACAAAGATCTGACCAAGTATTAATACTGAACCCTGTTTGTCAAAGTTTCCAAATCCAGTTCAAAGATCTTGTAAACATTTTACTTGATGAAGTCAAATGAATTGTTAGAGTGAATATACAGTGTATACAGTGTATACAGTATATATATATATAAGTATTTATGTATGTGGCAGACAGCTGGTCGGAGGATGATGTGAATGTTTTTGTCCAGTTGGCTCTCAGGTGATATGGTTAAAAATAATATCACAATATTAAATAACACACAATAATATTAATGTTTTATTATATTTATATGTTACCCACAACAATAAACTATTACAAATTGACATAACATTATTCAAATAGATGATCTGTGCAATGAACTCTGTTCCTTTGTGCTGCATTAGAAAAACCTCTTCACACAAGTAAATCAACAACGTCAACTTCTTATTTAGTCAATTTTCAAAAGACAATTTGTTTATAATAATTCATTTAGACGACATCATTTTGTGAAACAGTCACATAATGTGATCATAGCATCAAGATTCAGTTCATCTGGAGGTCGAGACAACAACACTGTGTCTACTTCCCCTTCATCTTGACTCTCCATCAATCTGTTGTTCACGTTCACGAACTCTGACTCGGAAACAAGGTCTCAGGATGAAACTGTGATGAAAGACATCAGACACCCGTGATCCTTCACCCTCTCACCATTTTTCTCTCTCTGCTCTCCACCACTGAATTAATTGAGTCGATCCATAACCGACTCGCTGTGTTTCCAGCTGCTGTTAGGCTGAACCGGAGTTTAAAGGAAATAGCAAGTAATTAATGCAGAAGCTCTAATGACTTTCTGTCAGCTGACCAATTGTGTGCGTTCAAGTGAAACGTGAAAAGTTTGGGTGGTTTTCTGCATTAGACTCGCTGCAGAGGCAGTTATTCAAGGGTCCTAACGACGTACTTTTACATCTCAGAGGTTTTGTGCTAATATTCAGTGTGAGCTCCTTGTCCTGGTCGGTCAGCTGATCTGTATATGTATATATATATATATATATGTGTGTGTGTGTGTGTGTGTGTGTAAAGGTCACCGGTTCTGGCTGTACAGAAAAGCTGATTAAAGCGTGATGTGTGAGTTATTGAATAAAAACATGCAGCGTCTGCTCAGCTTTACTGGTGCAGCAGCTTCACACATGAACAAGACTCCTCACTTTGTTCATTGCTGTGTGTGAGTCATGAGTGGGCGTCACGTGACTCATATTATTCTGATCTGTTTTTAGCGTCCAGCATGAATTATCTGCTGCGATTGTGCAACAGCCCCGTCAGAGCATAAATTATTAGCGCCTGTTCAAACGCTGAGCAGCACACGAAGGGTTAACGAGCCCTGAGTCAGTGACAGTCGTGTCCACGGGGGGTTCACCATTCACCTCTCAGAGGGGATTGGAGGAGAAGAGGGGTGGGGGTCACCGTCTCTATTGATTTAAAGCCTCTGTTTGCATGCTAACAGCCCCCTCCCTCCCCTCCCCTCCACACACTCATATGCATAATGTAATGACATAATGATCGGTCAGTCTCACAGGGAGATGACATCACTGTATCATGTGCCGATTACTGGAACAGACAGTCGATGCTCGCAGTGCTGTGACAAGCACATATTTCTCCTGTGAGAAGAAAAAATCTGCAGAATCAATGTGACCCAGATTATATAGAAGAACACACACAAGACTTAACATAGGATTTAAATCTGATGTTGATTTAGTCTTTTATTATAGATATTTACTGTACTAAACTTTAGTTACAGTTAGGGCTGCAATTTCTTAATGATCGTTTTTATTATTTTGATTCCTCTTCATCAGTTTAAATGGTTTAGTGTTTCACCTTGGCTTTTAGACTATTTTAATTTGAACATTTGGATTTTTTACCTTGAACGTTTTATTTGAATGTTTTTCTTTGTGGAACTTATTTGCTTGTTCATGTCGCGTCAGACTCGGCTGTGTGTCTGTCAAACATCTGGCGTCTTATTTGTTTTGTCTGACCAGCAGCTCAAAACCCCCAAAATATTCATTTCAAAGTGAGAGAGATCAAAGAAAATTCTCACAAACTGTTTGACATTGTTGCTTGATAAATAATTTAAACAATGATCCCACTTCCAAAATTATTGCAGTTCAATGTTCTCTCAGTATATAGTAGCAGTTCTGGCTCTGTTTGCAGTAGACAGTCTGCAGTTTATTACTGTCCAGTGCACCAGGATTGTGGTGGGGATACAACTATTGCATATGCAGTTGTTTTCATTATTATCTGATCAGTATTTAATGGATTAATCAATAAATTTTTTTGTCCACCAGAATTTCTGGGAGCCCATGGTGACAGCCAACAGTCACAGTTTTTACATTTTTGCCTGAAAAAAATCTTTAACAATTAATCAATTATTAAAATATTTGCTAATATATTTTTTGTCAACAAAGTAATCAATCAAGTGACTAATCGTTTCAGCTGTACATTGTTGCTTTGTGATTATTTTACCTCAAAATAACTAAATTTACAGCAGCTTTTGTTCAAATTCAAAACCTTTTCTATACGACTGAAGTCGCACGTACAGAATGTGAATCAGCGGAGGATCATGTTTGAAAAGCTCCTTGTTCTTGGGAGATTGGTTCAGGATCGTCACAGCGGTCCTGGATCAGTTTGTGTCTTTAGTGCTGGTCGTCTCCGGCTGTCAGACAGTTCACCTGTTCTCTGTTTAAAGTGTCAGTCAGTGTGATGCAGGTGATGTGGTGTCTCTAATCGCAGTTAATACTGTAGTTTGTCGTGTTTTTCATCTCGACAGAGAGGGTCATTTAACATTTTGATAAGGCATTGCAGATGTAAATTAGTCCATTACGACTCACTCCAGAACATTTGCTGCTAATTAATGTTGATTAATGCACTGCCCCTGATAAATAAAACAAATGCAGATTTAATAATTGAGGAACTGTGTAAAACTGCAAACTGTTAATAAAGAGAGGTTCAATTAGCTTGCACACCCCTTGTGGGACATGCTATTGTATACTTATTATACTGTATATATATATATATATATAGTATATTCTATGCTGTATTACTGTGTCAGTGTTAGTCAGATTCTCCTACAGTCCTGAACCGAGATGCAGCAAATGAGTCATGGCTGCAGTCTGCTCCTCCATCCTGCTCTCCCCTCTGTTGTAGTTCCACTTTGATCTCTATCTACAGTACGTCTATACCTCCGTCCACCTCTACCACTCCCTCCCTCTCTTCTCATCTCTGATGCCTCCCTCTCTCCCTTTAAATCCCTCTTCCCCTCGACTCTCCTCCCTCCTGCAGTTAGTGCGTGACTCTGCATGCACCTTCAGCAAACCCCCCACAATGCTGAGGTGGGGCCTTTCCGTCCCTTATAAATAAACAGTACTGTAGAGCAGTGTATCAGCTTTATATTGGGCAATTACTGTGTTTGCAGCTGCTGTCTGCTCACAGACACCACCACATTAATAGTCACTGATTGAAAAACCAGTATGAGAGGAAGAAGGTGGAAGATAGACACAGCAAAAGAGAAAGAGTCGTCTCTTTATTTCTTTTTCTGGCCCTGCAACAACAAACTAATGTCTGCATATGATCATAGGCACCAATCAGCAGAGAGAAGGAAATATTAAACCAATAACAAATAAAAAATCTGAACAATATACAATAGAATAAACACATCACTAAATATACTTAAAAAAATATCTCCAATCAATTACCTTAAAGAGCTAACGTACAAATGAGACATCTGGAAGACAACTGTACTCGTGTATTTTTATAATGTATGAGCCCATATTTATTTAAAGTGCTTTTTATTTTTAACCATCCACTGGAATTCTTGCTGCTGGATTTTGAACTGGATTTTCACGCCACACCCAAATTACAGCAGAGGAGAGTCACTCAGTGATGAGATGTTACTTTATTCACAAAGCCTTCATCAGTATCACAGCTGTGCAGTACAGATGTCTGGATAATTGTAAAGGCACAAGTGATTCCTTTAAAGGTAACTGGTATTGTACGCAGCAGGGCAATGAGATATTTACATAGTAATCAATCAATATCCGCTACTGAAACAAAGAAGAAGGTGGAGACTGATCGGTATAATGATAAGACATAATACAGAGTCTCTGCAGGTCTTTAAAAGTCTTAAAATCCTTTAATTAAGTTTCAATGATGTTCCAAAGGTGTTGACTCATGTCTCCTGCCTGCTGTAGGTGGTCGTGTTGTCGTTTGCGTGGTTGTCAGCTGTTAGGAGAGGTCACTCACCTATAAACTAAAAGTGGTGATGGTTGTGACGGTGCTCTGTGCTGCAGGAGTCACTAGTGAAAGAAGCTTTAGTAAAGTGTTGATTTTAAAAACGTAAATGAACTTAAAGCAGCTGTGATCGATATATTTATAATGTGTGAGTTATCACCGTGAAGCTCCACTCTGCTTTACAGAGTTTCAGCTCATTGTTTATCTGTCTGGACACTTTGCTGCTCTGCTTCACTCTCATGGCGTCAGCAGGCAGATGTTTTCAGAGAAACATCTGTAAACAGCCACTGTCCTCTACAGAGCAGCTGGTGAACATAGTGGAGCATTTAGCAGCTAAAGAGCCAGATGTTTCCCTCTGGAGCTGGTGGAGACCAAACACAGAGATAAAAGAAAGAGCGGGAACACTGGACTGAGATTCATCATGTGACACAAACATGACTCCATATAAATGATCATGTTGCTGTGTAACTGTTGGATGAGTAAATAAACAAATGTTTGCTTACTTAATCCATTCATCCATTTTCAATATGCAGTAATTGGATCAATGATATGACATCACCTTTCTATTCTATCATACTTCATACTTTAACTGGTCTGATCGTGAAACAGGTTTTAAATTTCATCCCATATGGTATTAAAAAGGCTTTACATTTAATTTGGTGAACCTGCAGAAACCCTGTAATAACCCATGAAATCCCTTTAATTATCTGATATTAATACATATCTGAATAATAGATTAGACACTGTGTCGTCACCAGATCTGACAATAGCTCACTGTGTCTTCCTTATAAGAGCATAAGGACAAGATGGACTTCTACAACCCTGAAAGACTTTTAAGATCTTTGTTCATTAAACAGTGAAAACCCAAATTTAAAGGCAGAAATTACAGAAAGGCCTCTGGATTATTTATGGATAAGGCATGTTGTTTTTGCTCTTTATCATTATTGTGTATTAGCATGTCCGAGTAAGAACAAGACACAGCCTAGTGTCCACTCAGCTGACAGTTTATTAGATACACATATCTAAAACTAATAAAGTCTTACTCAACAGCCCTGTGATGAATCCTGCTGTCACGAAGGTTTCAGTAGGTTAGAGACGTTGATTCAATTTCACTGACATTTTGGTGGATGCAGTTTGCAGTGCTGTTGAACTCTCCTGCATGTTTCTCATGCTTAGTCAACCCTCCATGATATAAAGGGGGTAGTTCATACAAAAAATATACAAAAGGTTTATCTTACCGACTGAAATATTTTATCATGTGTCACATTTATTGTTTTATTGTTTTTTGTGATTTCTGTGTATTTTTATGAAATTACAGCTTGTAAACAGGATGGAGGAAGGAGGCAGAGGAGGGTAGAAAGAGTGAAGGAGACTGGAGATAAAGCAAATGCAACCAGTATCAATATCCAGTCCACCCACTCAGTCTGTGTGTGTGTGTGTGTGTGTGTGTGTGTGTGTGTGTGTGTGTGCGTGGGGGTGGTGACTGGTTGCATTTTGTCCCCTCCTGTAAAGTGCTCTGTGAAATAGACTCAGACATTAGAGAGAGAGAGAGGGAGATCGAGGTATAAACAGAGAGAGAGAGAGAGAGAGAGAGGAAGGGTGGGGTGAACAACTGTGAGGTAGGGGAGAGAGAGAGAGAGAGAGAGAGGGAATCAGTGCTACCTAGAGGGAGCGGCAGACGGAGAGAGCGAGAGAGAGAGAGAGCTGCTGTATAATGTATCACTGAGTGACAGACGAGCGAGCGATCGAGCGCTGGTGACCGCCAGCAGACGAACGCGAATAGGACGGAGGGGTGAGGCTGCTGCGGATGTATGCGGTAACCATGGCGCAGCTGTCTCCGAGCGCATCGCCAGGCGTCCGTCGCCGTAGCGATGGCTCAGTGAGAGAGTGTCTGTTCTTCCCTGTTTCTGAACGCAACGAGCAGGAGAGGCTGGAGGCCCTGGTTCGCCGGAGAGGTGGGGGCGCAGAGACAAGAGGAGGAGGTGGAGGAGGAGGAGGCGGAGGAGGAGGAGGAGGAGGAGGTGGAGGGGATCACCTGGATAACAGACCCAAACGATGGACATGGGGAGGACCGCCTGACGGAGCGGAGGGTGAGTATGATGGGAGGTGGTTTTGTTGATGAGATGATGGAGAAAGAAGGAGAATGATTGTGATGATGTCAGCGGAGGGTTGGTTTGAGATGTAGAACGGGGGAGAACAAACGGGTGGATACTGATGATGGGGGCTGGGAGTGGAGGAAAAGAGAGGAGAGGTGTTTGGCGAGGAGGTCTGGAGGTCAGGGGGAAAAGGAAGAGGGGGATGGTGGGATGTGATGAAAGGGAAGGGACGACAAAGCAGAAGAGGGCGGCTGCGGAAAAAGAGCAGATGAAGTGAGGATGAAGAGGGAGATGAGATGAAGTGATGGAGCAAAAGAAAAGAGAAGGGCAGTGGATGGAAAAGGGTGTGGAGGCTGCAATGCAGGAGCTGCTGAGCGCTTTGTCTCTGAAGCTCATCAGGGTTCAGAGACGCTCTGTTTGTTGACAGTGACGAACGCGTCACTGAGAGATCACACACACTCAAGTTGTGTTTATAAACTGCTGCTGGTTTTGGCTTGTAAATGTGCTACAGGTGTGTGTGTGTGTGTGTGTGTGTGTGTGTGCGTGTGTGTGTGTTTATATGTGTGTGTCACTGCTCTGTTGTTTTATTTCCGCGATGGGAGACAGGTCTAATTCCCAGAAGAACAGGAGTTACACATCTAACCTTGAACACAACAAGGCCGACGCAGACGAAGTGCGACATGAGGCAGTTTACTGTGCCAGCATCCATCTCTGTTTTTTTCCGCCTCTTTCTTTTTCTGCCGTGTCACATCCCCCCCGTCTTTTCCGAGATATTTCTGCCGTCATGTCGGCCAGCAGGAGGCCAAAAGCGCCACCAGCCAGGCTCCAGATCCTGTGGTGCATTCATAACGCCATCAATTATTCACAGTACCCATCAGCCTCGCCGTTCTGGCACTGACCCGGGATCAGGGTCCACCCAGCAGCTCGTCTGGCTCCGGCTCGGCTGACTGGCAGAGAGGCTGCTCTGGGATCTGTCGGGCCCAGCACAACGCTCACTGCAGCAGAAACAGCAGCGTCTCATCTTACAGCTCCGCTCGATTAAAGGACAGAGACTCACCGAAGACGCAGAGTGTGTGTATGTGTGGGTTTCATGCTGTGTGTTTCTCCCTGTTACTGAGGGAGTCCACTGTGAAATCTGCGCGCTGCTTTTTCTCAGTTTCATTCTAACAAGACACTCAGTCCGTCATGGCGGCGGCCGTTTGTTTTTCTGAACCAGAAATACATCACAACAGACTCTCGCTTGGCCACGAGCTTTATGATCTGAAAGACTGAAAGAAATATGGAGGCAATTGATCAGCCAATCATAAGCTGACCTTCCCGGCTATAAATCAACCAGCTATAACAGGGCTACTTCATCATGCAAATACCACAGGAGATTGATGGTCAGACATTACAAACTCATGCTGTGCAGCCAAACTTTGTTCAAACACACAAAACTTAGAAATAAAAGTTTCCAAAGATGGTAAAAACATCAGGATTGATTTCTTTGTGGAGATGTGTTTAAAATGATTCTGAACACATCTGGAATATTTCTCTTGTTTGAATATTTAACATTATAAAGCTTCAACAAAGAGCTGGAATAAGATCTAATACAAAATATATGAAACTTTAGATGGTATCAGAGTTTTTATCTGAGTTTTCTAACCATGAAATGAAGGGTAAATAAATTGAATTGTGTTTTTAAGTCCATGTCAGTGACCCATAGATGTCAGATTGAAAACATGCATTACCTTTACAATATTTTTATTACTGTAAATTAACAAACTGTGTATTTGCTTCCAGGCCTTTATTTGAATCAGAGCAGGCGTTTGTGTTTATTTTAACCTCATAGCATGAAGCTTTCTAATGTCGACCAGCCAGTCTGAATATCTCATCAGCTGCTGGATGATGGAGACGCTCTGGGGTTTTCTCATCCTCATGGTGACATGTGTCGTACTGATCTCCATGCGACTTGGTGCACACATTCATGTTCTTTGTGAATGTTGCTGATCCTCAGGTCAAAAGTTCAGTATGTGGTTAATCTGTCCAACAGTTTGGTTTTCTTTACAATGAGCTGGAAGACTTTCACGCTGATGAACTTTCCTCTTCTGGAGAAAATCTCCTCTGATTGTTGCTAGCTGGCCGATCACAGAGTGAACGGTTGGACACAGTCTCACTAATCTGACATCAGAAAGGTGTGTGGGGGGAGGGAAGGGCTTTCTGAAGCTATGCAACCATGCAACAAGCAGCTGTGGTTGAGTGTCCTAATCCCTTTTTACTTGTCATTGTCAGTGGACTACCTACAGTTTTCTCACGATCTAAGGGACTTTAACGCAGGGCGGTAAACGTTCATTTTGAAGGAAGCTCTGGTTTGCTCACAGCTGAATGACGCTTCACTCTGTTCAGCCATGTGAAAGCTGTTGCTGCTCGGCTTCATGTTGCATCTATAATCTTGTTTTATCCAGCTGAAGGTTTCGATGCGACGCTTCCTGCTGGGAATCTTGTGTTTACATCCGCGTGTGTGGATGGAGGCCGGTTGTTGTTCCCAGTGTGTCTCTCCCGTGTGTTTCGACGAGTGTCATGTGTTGGTGCATCCGAGTGTGTGTGAGTGTGTAACTGCTTTGCTTTTCTCCGCTCTGCTTCACCTGCTGCCCAGGTAACCCTAAGACCCCGCCCTGCCATGCCATTGGCTCCGCTCAGCCCAATGAGCCCCCCGCTGCTTCCAGTGCCGGCCAATCCCGTAACGGTACAGATCACATGACTCTCTGTGTGCCACGCCCACACCGCTTCCCTGCCACCACCCCTGCTGTCTCACCTGCAGCTGCTCCCCTGTCTGCATGTCTGTGGACGTGTCTGTGCTGTCTCACCGGCTGTAACGTCGTCCTGCAGTGTGTCTCACTCAGTCCAGTGCAGTGTTGGAGAAACTCATAGTTACAGTTGAAAACACTCAGAACGCGCTTCACCACTGATGAACATACATATCTTTACGTAGAGATGCGTCATCAGCGTGTCTGGAAAACTGTAGTTCGCACAAGTTTCAAAATGTGAGCTACAAACTGCGCCTCTCTGTGGTCGAACAAATACATAGAGCGACATCCAGCATCGGAGATGAGCCGACGCCCCAAATGGAGATAAAACGAACAACGAGAAAGTGAAAGATTATTTATTTTTAGATTTATTGTCTAGGTAGAAATTCATTTAGCTGTTTCCAGGCTTCTTATTTTCTGCACAGTCTGGTTCAGGAAATGCTGCAAACCCTCCAGTGCACACATTAATGCTGCTCCGAAGTATCTTTGCAGAACCCACTGGGAAAATCTGCAGCTGAATCTCAAGGTGTTTGATGCGGGAACAATTTTTTCTTTTCTTTATCGTTGCCTCGATCACCCAGAGGAACATGTGGTTTGAGTTGCTGAAAATAATTTTATATTCAAGCCTGAATCTCTGCCGTTTATAATAATAATAATAATGATAATAACTTAGATTTTTATAGCGCCTTTCAAGCCGCTTTTATAACTTGAATCGTCTGCACGAACACTGCTGACTTGATTTTAAATTTATGCTGCGGAAGATTTAAAATAACTTCATGGACCTTGGTTCTCCTGTGTGATTATCAGCTGTGTGATATTTACATATTACAGCCAATTACTGTTCAGATTTTTACTAGTGTGACCTTCTTTAGTAACTTTGATTCACAATGAAAACAACTGCACATCCAGTCCCACAGAGAGAAATCACATCTCTGCTTGATTTTATTTAATGGAGACGCCACATGTGTAAAGATATGATGTTTACTGAAATGATTATAATGAAGCTTCAAGACAAAAATATCTCAAGCTTCTCAAGAAGCTTAACACCCTCTGCAAAAACTACTCCTTACTTCACTTTAAATTCCCCTCTTTAGCATTTACAAACATTATTGATTAAAATAAACTAATAATAACTATAAGGATATCTGAAATGTATAGTAACATTTAAAATTCGCCTGAAAACATTATATATTATGTGTTTTACTGGATTATCTGTTTCTACAGCAGAATCCACTAATGTGCCCACAGGAGGAGTTATAGTTATAAACACTTATATCTGCTTATAACTGCATTACAGTGTGTTATAAACCATTCATTAAATGTTTATATGCTGCTTATAAACGCAACATAAAACCATCAAGCTGAAGTAAAAGAAATAACAGAGAGGAAATGACAAAGAACTGTGACCTCCAGCACTGACTGTGTGTCTTCAGACTATCTGTGTTTCTCTGTCTGGATTTGTGGGTGTGTAACAGAAAGAGCCCGTTTTCATCTGCAGTTCACAGTTCATATTCCCACTCATGTTCTCCTTTGTGGCTAATGAGTGTCACACACACTCACACACATGCACACACACATACATGCTCCCCCACCCCCAGCATTATCACAACAAAGGGCTGCTCCACTTCCTGTCTTCCTGGCCCAGAGCCGTGTTTAGCGATGCATACATATCGTTCTCAGCAGGGAGCCCAGTCCATAAAACGCCCAGCTTCTCTATACACCCACACACACACCCACACACACACCCACACACCCACACACACACACACACACACACACCCACACACACCATACATCATACCAGACCGTACCAGACATCCACCCTGTAGCTATCTGTGAAACTTATTAGACCCCACCTCCGCACAGGCAAGTGCAATCAGATCGAAACACACTCCCACACACACACACACACACACACACACACACACACACACACACACCATCCACACCATCCACCAGACATTTCCAATCATCCCTGTCCAATATTACAGATGCAGCCAGAGTAGACCCCCCCCCCCCCCTGCACTGAACTGAACCAGCTCACACCCTGAGGGGAATTAAACAAAAACTCACATTTTTTATTGTATTTTAAGGTTCTTACTTCTTCACCAGACTGTGGAGAAACATAAGAGCATCGGTTTGTAATATCACACGTCTCCATCTTTGTTGGAGGCCTGCAGTAAGAGCGCAGGGCGGATGCAGAGAGGATCATTAGAGGGGAAGAGGAGTTGAGGCTGGGTCAGAGTCTCACTCTGCCTCACTTACAGCTCTGACTCTGTCTGTTGCTCAACGAGCATAAAATAAACTAATAACATGAACAAGAAATAGATTCATGTCAAATATATCAAATCAATCTTAAATTAGAATATGTGCAAACCAATGAGAAGATTGAGGATTATTTGTCATCTTTCAAACTAGTGCAGCATGTGAACACAGTTTATGTTTTAGGGCAAAAGTGAAAGTAATTTCACATCTGTAATTAATTTGCAAGAAACAGTTTGTGTTAAGTTTCTTTAATTAAATTTCTCCATGTGAAAAATAGTTAAATCCATTAAAAACCATTATATTTCTTCATCTTTTATTTACTGTATTTATTTCTTTAGTTTTTTTAGTTTATTAAATGGATAAAACAAATTAATGGACATTGTGTAAATGTACTGATAATGTGTTTTTTATCGGTACAGGTTTTGCTTAGTCACTCTAAAAGAGTGTAGAATTAAGACAGTTTTTGACATATGATATAAGCATTAAATGCAGTAATAGAAAAAGTATTTTTAACATGTTTCATGTCTCCTCCAGACTTTAGCTGTCTATTATCTTCTCTCGTCACGGTGCCTTCAGGTGCTATAGGAAACATTTTCCTCTCTGTTTCATGGGACTGCATCAGCTGCATCTCTGTATCATCAGCCTCCATGTCATGATGAAGCAGGTTGCAGACGAGGCTCCGCTCTCTGTTCTGCTGCTTCATTTCTGTCTTACATCACCAAGGTTAATTCATTCAGCGGCCTGCATGGCTCATCGATCGGCGGGATTATTTTCTGTGCGAGCTGGCAGTTTTGTGTTTGTCGTGTGATGGGTGTTTGTTTTGGGATCAGGACGTTTATTGAACGTATTCGTGACATTGCCATCATCAGTCAGTACAGCAGCTGCAGCAAGTCTGTGCTGCTCTCTCTGGGTCTGTGTTGCTCATTTGTGATTTTTTGTTTTACACTTTTTTTTATTTTATCAGTTGTTGATTTCCTGTCTCCACCCGCCATGGACCCGCCAATCAACAAACAGCTCTCCAACTCTTCAGCCGCCCTCCACTCACCAGAGAGAGGTGAGAAAGATTCAATTCATTCAATGAAACTATAGATTTTTGGATGCAGAGAGAGATTCACGTCTGATTCTGCAGCATGATGAGAACCTGTAGTTGCTCGAAAGGTAAATGCCAAGTAGATCTAATGTTAAAGCTCCTCCAGTGTAAAGGTCTGTGTCCATGTGTAGTGTGATTATAGATCAGCTCTAGCTTCTATATTAATACTGTGAAAGTATCAAAGCCTCAGTCCACAGAGAAATGCACACAGCCTGTATTCAGAAACTGAGCCTTAAAACCAGCCGTCAGGACTTCTGGAACTTTGTGATGTCACAACAAAGCAGTCACCAAGCCCCGCCCACCTGGACCCACCATCCAAACCTTGCAGGATTTGGTTTCTCTGAGTGTTTTTACCTGAAATCTGCTGTATTTTTATTGGATCACTCAGAAAACAGTCAGCCAATCAGAAGAGAGGCTCAGAGCCTCCTCTCTTCTGTATAATATAAAACACAGAAGAAGAAAATATGGAGCTTTGAATGATCTGTAGATTAAACAACACGAGTGATCATGGTTCACATCATGCTGATAGTAAAACTATGACTGAACTGTAAGTAATGCAGAGAAGGAGGTAGTTATCTCTGTCCTGAGTGGTGCCTGCAGCCCCCCCCCCCCCCCGGCTGCAGGAGCCTCAGAGAGGAAACAGGGCGGAGCCTAACGAGCCTGAGAGGCAAAACCCAGAGAAAAAAGCCTGTAAAGCTTAGAGCTCTGAGCTCCTCTCCTCAGTCTTCTGTGGGTTTTTGGAGGCTGGAAAATAAGAAGACACTGTTCAGAGAGATTTCAGTTAGAAAGTCAGAGGCGATAAAAGTGGAGGTGGGGGGGGGGTCATGTAATCCCCATTCCCAGTGGAAATTATACTGTTGCCTTGCCTAGGCAATGGATTAGGATTAGGTAAAGGCATACTGAACATAATGGAGTGAATCCAGACAGAAGAGTGGCTAAATGTGAAAGTAGGTTCAAAATCTCAATACGAGTCATTCATAGAAAATGTTTGAAGACTGAACAAAATATTTTAACAATAACTTTAATTGAACTTGATAAAAAGATCTTCACTCACCGGAGTTTCTGATTTCTCTGTGTCAATCATCGGTGTCTACATTTGTGTTTTTGTGTGGATTTTTCAATCCATCTGTGTGTGTGTGCACGTGTGTGTGTGTGTTGGTTTGTGACGCATCAGTGTCTTTTGTGTCCCATCGAACAGCTTCCCCCAGCAACCACAGACCATACAGAAGTTCCTCCAACCGCAGGAGCATCGCTGGACTCCCTGAGGAGGCGTCCAGAGCCAAAACACCCACGGTCAGACCTCACACACACACACACACACACACACACACACACACACACGGATCAGGATCAGTTTGACGTGACGGGAAGAGTTCATTATGTCAGACTCTTATGTAGCTCACAGGCTTGTCAGTGTTTGTCTCATGTTGTTTTCAGTAGTTATACTCATGTTTAAAAATTCATGTCGTATTGAGCGAGTGAGTCAGAAAGCTGCAGCGTGCATCAGTCCTTCTAGGCTGTATGTTTCTATACAGTCAGTAATAACCTGCTCTTCTTCAGCTCTTCTTGACCTCCAGCAGGTGGATTTTCTTTGTTCATATCATTATTAATATTAATTAATTGATTCATGTGATTCGCAGGGGGAGACTCCAAACACACCGGTTCGCAGTTCTTCCTTCAGGGCCAACAGCAAAGGCCCGGCCACACCAAAAAGGTATGAAACACACACACAGACACACACACACACACACACCCACACACACACACACACACACACACACACACACACACACACACACACACACACACACACCTGGATTACAGTCCAGATGATCCGATGCTGTCGTGGGTTTTTTAGGGTGAAGTCGACCAGGAGTCGTGCCCAGTCTCCCTGCTCTCCGGGACAGTACCCGCCCTCCCCGCTCAGGCAGAGAGCCACCACCCCCGGCACCGACGACAGAGGTCACTCTGAGGTCAAAGGTCACGGCACCCTGGAGAGGAAATCGACCAAATCTGAAGCTTCAGAGAAGAAGATCCCGAAATCCACCAGCAGAGAACTGACCGCAGGTAAAGGCGCCGGGCGTCATGTGTGACTTTGTTTTTGATGACATCAGTGTCGGTGTCAGACAGAATCAACCCTCCCTCATCTCCACGCACAGAGTCTCCAGGCACACCCACGGGCAGGAGCGTCGGTGGGACGACGGATGCCGAGGAGGCGTCCAGGCTGCTGGCAGAGAGACGACGTCTGGCCCGAATACAGAAGGAGCAGGAGGAGAGACAACGGCAGGAGGAGGAGAGGTGTGTGATCTTGTACCTACTGTCTATGATACTATAACTGACCATGTGATTCTTAAAGGATAATTCCAACCTTTTCAACAGTAACTACTGCAGAGCGATGTTTTAGTTTAATCACCTGGACGATTAAACTGCGTTTTATTAATTTACAATTCGATCAATGTTGTTGTTTTGTCGATGCTTCAGTGGAAAATATTATTTTTCTGACAAACAGTCAACAATAAATATTGATTAGACCTAGTTTCACCCATCATTGCCCATCACAGCGATCAATAATGTCCAGTCAGTTGTGTTAGTACTTTTTGTTCTGGATTCAGCTTCAGTTCTAACAAACACGACTCGTCTTTAATGATGTTTCAGAGAATAATCACAGAAAACAAACGACGGGATCCAGATGATAGAAATGTCCGATTATTATTTTGGTGGTTCAACCCTCTCGTGCTCCTTCAGGCTGAGGGCTGAGGAGGAGCAGAGGAGGCAGCAGGAGGCGAGGGAGCGACAGGAGAAAGCTGCACAGCAGGCCGAGGAGGAGAGAGTGAGGAGGGAGGAGGAGAGGAGGAGCAAGGAGGAGGAGGAGAGACGACAGAAGGAGCAGAGATGGAAGGACATGCACGATCAGCTGGACAGAGAGGTCACCGTCTGTTTTACTGTGTTTATCTAGAAAATATCCCAGAATCCTTCAGTGTGAGTTGAACTTCAGTTAAGAGCTGAAGTCTTTTAGTCTGACTTCTGTGTCACTGACAAAATCATATAATGATATAAATGTCCCTGCTGGTTTTCAGTGATATCTTTAACACTCTGAGCGGTTTGATGAAGATACGGGTGATAAATTATAATCTACGTGGTTTTACAGAGTGTAGTTCAGAGACAGAGAAGGTGAATGACTGGATGTTCCTGGATGTTTTTCAGAGGGAGGAGGCGTTCCTGCGAGCCCAGAAAGAGGCTGAGAGGAAGAGACAGGAGAGAGAGCTGCTGCACATCCAGGAGGAGCAGGAGCGACTGCAGAGGAAGAAGGTAGCACAGATATATTCATATATACGTATATATGTATATACGTATATATGTACTTACACAGTATATATGGTATGTATATGTTTCAGAATAAAGGACAAACATTAAGCAATAGTACTACCACTTAAAATAAATCTTACAAACAGCAGTTGGCAAAACAATCCCACCACAAGCTCCATTTAGTTGCCGTTCTAGACCTTTTGATCATATCACATGATCTTCATCAGCACACTGATTCTGTCCAGTTGTCATGAAGAGAAACCCCGATGAAATATTTTTGTCATCCAGCAATGGAATGTGAATTTGAACATTTACAATGTTATGAGAACCGAGAAAACTCTATCTGCTGAGGAAGATCATAAAATCTGACCACAAGCTCCAGAAATCTTACTAAATGGAGATTTCTTATTTTTGTTTGAGCCGTGTTTTATGTGTTTGAACAGAGAATCGAGGAGATTATGAAAAGAACAAGGAAAAGTGAAGTGGAGCCTCCATCTGGTGCCTCAGGTGAATGTTAGATATGTCCTACCTCCGATGCACACACACACACACACACACACACACACACACACACACACACACACACACACACACACACACACTTCTGAACTCATGCCCTCATCTTCCTGATGGCTTCATTATCTGCAGCAGCAGAATTTATTTGCTCTTTTATTTCGTTTGTTCTTTTACTCGTTTGTTGTTTGTTGTTTGTTGTTTGTTGTTTGTTTTCTCCTCGTCATTTTTCTTTCTTCATGTTTTTTACTGTAAAATATTTTTACCTGTTTTTTTGTTTCTCCAACATGATTATGTTTTGAGTAAATTGAGTGAGATCAGCTGCAGCTGCAGTGTGACTCAGCAGTGTTAGGCAGGCAGGGGGACAGTGCCTCCTGGTGGTTGTTGGCAGTAACAGCATCACCGACATCACTGCAGCGTTTGATGAACTCACAGCTCAGTTCAGGTGAAACACACTAATCTCTGCAGTGTCACACACCGAGTTTCAGCATCTGCCAAACAGATGATCAGGACAGAAATGTCTCCACAAACAGTGAACACCATGTTTACTGCACATCACCTGAACACACAGTGGAAGAGCTTCTCACACTTTATTTTTTATCACCTGGAACATTAAAGCAGAAATGTAAAGTCTTCTCAGCCTGAGGGACGTGAAGACTGAGATACTCGAGGTTGTATCTGTCGTTTGTCTCACTGACAACAACAAAACAACAAAATGAAAAACAACACTTAAGTTAGAAAATAGATTGATTCCTCAGAGAAGCACGTTTCTGATATCACTGTGTTCTCGCAGCATCTGACCTGAGAGCCGAAGCTCCGGTCGCTCTGGAGGAGGACACCTCGACTCCCGCTGAAGCCCCCGTCATCATGCTGGGACCCCTGGAGAATAAGAGCTGTGTGGACGAGCTGTCTGACGGAGTCCAGTCCATGGACGTCAGGTAGGTCCACATGACTCTCAGGTGTTTTCAGCTCTGTGTGACTGTGACACTGAAGAACTTAACACTCAGTTTCACATTGATTTTTAAAAATATAACATGAATTTAAACGTTGACTCAGCATGTTTGTCCGATGCAAAGAATCACTCGCAGTTTCTTTTTCATACATGTCTCTGCTTCATTTTAGTGTCTGCCAAGTCTTGTCTGCATTGAGGTGACTCGCCACACACCAGTCAGCCTTTGTGGCCTCTTTTCTGCAGTTGTGCATCTCATTGTCTTCCCATGTTAATTCTGCTCATCCAGACATCCAGTGTTTAGTATCGAGTGTCTCAAATGAAGGAGGAAAGATTCATTTATATGTCATTGTTCAGATTAGTGCTGCAGCCGATGATCAATCCATTTCCATTTGTTTCTGATTATTGATGAATTGTTTGGTCTCACAAAAGCCAGAAATTAGTTAAAAATGCTCTTTACAATTTACTAAAACCCTAATTGCTTTTTGTCTGATCAGTAGAGTCTGAATTATTGATTTACTATCAGATAAGACAAAGAACAGCAGATCATTATAATCGAAGAAGCTGGAATGAGGGAATGTTAATTGGTTTAACTGATAATCAAATTAGTTACTCATTAACTTTTTGTTTATTTATCCGACTTATCATTTTGGCCCTAGTTCCAACACAGAGGCTTCGTTCTTCCAGATCTGACCTAGTGGCACATGTTCACAGCTAAACCTAAAGACGAACGTCAAGTGGCTGAATATTGATTTAATGCTGCAGCTGTGTTTTGAAAAGTGCTAATAAATAAATATTGTGTCTCTGTCATCATTGTTCCTTTAAGCTCTCCATCTGTCTCCATCAGTCCTGTGTCCAGGGAGGAGCAGGCGAGCGCTCAGGAGTTTTCACCCGTCACCGAGGTAACGGACGGCTGCCCTCTGGAGCACCTGATGGACCTCGACGCCCAGGGGCAAGGACAGCAACAGGGTGCAGAAACGCCCCCTTACCCAAAGTTGCAGGCCGGCAGCGGTGTCGGAGACCTCAACAAGAACCTGCTGATTCAGGCGTACAGCGCCGCCTCTGAATCCTCCCAGCTCATCCACAGCGTCGGCCCGAGCAAGCTGGACGTCCAGTAGCCAGGTAGAGACAGAACGACAGGTGGTAAAGAGCAGTTTCCAAGACAGGAAGGCTCTACTGAAAGATGCTGTCAAGTTGCATTGTGGGAGTTGTAGGATGCAGTGTTTTTGAAGCTTGACCCACATGAGAAGTCAGGATATCTCAGTCTCTAGACCAATACAACAGAATAGTTCAGTGAAATTTACACCTGACGCTGAACTGGTCCAGGATGTAACCCAATGTGAAACCACAGCAGCATGTCATTATTACACTTTGTTTTTGTTCTTTTAAGGACTAAAATGGACTTTAACAAACAAAACATAACTCCTGGAATAAACCAGGGTAATATCAAAGCTGGAACTGTTTATTCCAGTAGTCGTGATGTGCAGCTGCCGGTCAGAATATTATGCACAAAATGAAAATAGTGAAACAAGGAGCTGCAGGAATCTGATGGTATTTAATGTCTAAAGAGGCAGGGAGATGGATTTTGAACAGTTTTCTGCTTTGTCTTCTTTTTCTCCTTCAGGGCTTTTTCAGGAGCTGGTTCAGTAGAAACAGGAGCCAGGACAAACAGACCAAGAGACCATCACCATCAACAACAACAACAACAACAACAACAATCATCTCCACAAGGAACAACAGCTGAACACCTGATTTATCATCTGTATTACCAAACCACACACACACACACACACACACACACACACCTGTCAAACTTCTGGCAACATTTACAGGCAGCAGTGCAAATGGGCAATTTTGACTCTTAGAAACAGAGTTTGATAAAATCCTGCAAATAATGTGAAACATATTTAAGACATGATTGTCATAAGAGGAATTCTTGGAGTCTTGCATGTTTGTCCTTTGAAAAGAAGAAGTTTAGGAAGTAAAATGACTGTAAACATAAGTTCATGGTCAGGTTTATGCAAATAAAACTTGTAGGTATAAGGTGGGGTAGTTCAAGGTCAGTGTCAGCTAATATCTGTACACATTAACCTGCTTTTCATTTACAGATTACACATGGTTTTGCATTTAAGACATCTCACAAAAGCTGCTGACGTTGGACTTGATCTCAGTCCTCTGAAGGTGTAGAGATGTGCAGAACGTCTCCTCGACACCTGTTCCTCTCCAAGCCAACATTGCCCAGCTGCACTGCCGCCAAATATCACTCGAGTATCATCCGCTTTAATCTCTCACCCCTGCTTTTGTAAAACTCTGTAAATAGATCCGACTGGGTGGAGGAGTCTGTCGTGGGAGGGACGGGCAGCGGCTCTGTAGCAGTTTATCTGGAGGGACGCCGTAAAACAGACGCTGTTGTGTGAATCCTGTGTAGCATCTTCAGTGAGGACTAGCTAGTCGAGCTGTTTTATGGTTGTAGCTTTGTACTTGAACAGTGTGGGAGTTTCTCTCTTTCTCGTCAGTGTTTCTGATGGTTACTGTGTGTTTATCCCACCGCTCGCCTGCTCTTCTGCTGACAGCGACTCCTGCTTCTATAAAACCCAGTCTGCTGTAGATTTCCTGTCATCCTGATGCTGGAGAAAACTATCACATATAACCCCACTGTCGCTCCCTAACACGTAGAGCCTATAGCTTTGGTTTCTCTGCCGCTCGTCACTTAACTGATGGACGTTTTGTGGACTAGCAACGATCCACAGCAAGGATATGAAGAAAAGTTGGAGGGAAAAGGGTAAAAAACAAAACAAAATGTCCTGTATTTTTATCTGCAGGTCAGGAAAATATTGACACAGTGTGTTGTGTATTTGTCTGGCACTGACTGTAACCATGCAAGCTGCAGTTTATAGTACTTAACAGTAGTTGTGTGTTTCACTGCTCTGAAGACGCTTACATCTCCACCTCAGCTCATTCCCCCAACTAAAATATACCTCACCGATTCAGAACAGACTCTGGTGTTAAACAGCGTTCACCACCTCGCAGCTCATCACCTCTGAGGCCTTAAACCTCCGTGCAGTTAGCATCTTCCCTCTGTGCTTCACCCTGGGGCTGTTTCATCCAGCATGTGCACTTCTCGCTGTTTAAAGGCCGTTCTCCACTAAGAGGACCGGGAACTAGAGAAACGATTCTGTGAAAGGAAGGTTGGATCACCATTTGAACTAAACACGCAAATCCCCCTCCGACCCTCAGGGGCCCCAAACGCCCCACATTCACTGTGTGGATGATCAGGACCATAACCAGGATTTTAAAAATGCTGATGTCATAGTCTACATCTCCCCAGCAGAACCCCACCCACCTATGAAAATTTAAACCAACCGTTTAGCATAAAATCCTGTTGTATTTATTCAACTGTTACTTTATGGTCTGGTGCCAGTTGTTCATTCTGGTGGAGAATACTAGATTCTTTTTCAACAGCCTCCAACTGAACTCTCTACAAATTTAAGAAGTATTTAAGAAAAAACACATTTTATTCATTCTGCAGTGCCACTTTTGTACATTTGATTTCACTATATTTTGGTCAGGTGCCATGTTTGCTTCTCTGGGGTAAAATACTTACCAATTAGTTTTTTAAATTTCATCTGTTGAGGTTTTTTTTGGGGCCTAAAAACAGTCAGAATATATTAGAATCAGCCTTAAAATGCAACCTGTGTAGTATGTGTGTAACTGTAGAATGTAAATCCTTCAAAATGTCCAGAAATCATACTTGACCTCTGTGTCCTCAACAGCAACAGCTTTAGTTCATGTTGTGGTCATCTGGTTCATATTCCCATGTAAAACAGCAAAGACAGATGGTGATGGTGAAAGTATGGTTTTTTTTTTTAGGGGGCAAACAAACCTAAATTGGATCCGGGTTCAAAGAGAGTTCTTGAAAAACTTTCCTGTTGTGGAAAAGTTTCACACTGAAGGCTCGTTGTTTTACGTTTTCCCGCTCCTGTCGGCTTCCCTCTCTCCATGTTAGCTCATCATTCCTCCAGATTCTGCTGAAACTCATTGTAAGAGGGTCTCCTGGGTCCCCTTGTATATGACATAAAAATAAAGGACATAATGTTTATCCTAATATTACTTAAACTCTGTGACACTGCAGCTTGGTGGAATATATCATTGTAGATGTGGTGCATGGATAACTGCTGAAAAAGAACAATAAACTTCATCAAGCCATTTGTGTCCGTGAGCTGGATAAATAAACAAATGTATAATAACGGGAAACAGACGCCGGTGACAGATTGAAGTGAAATAATAAAGATTCAGTCTGTGTGAGATGTTTAGTCTTTGACATTCATAATAAGTGACGTATGAAATGACAAATCTAGTGTAGGGCTTGATGAAGCCACTTATTTCTCATTATATCTCACTGTGTATTGACTTTATGCTGCACTGAAATTAAAACTGATCTGCAAAAATTGGAGTGAATAATGAATTTTTACTTGCACAGCTGCTTTAACCTGAAGTTATGAGATAAAAAAATATTATTAAGAACACAACATCACTTCCTTTTTAGCCTTTCAACCTTCAAAATAAAACATTTCTCTCACCTAGTCGCACAGAGTGTGATGGTACAAAGAAGATACTATCATCACTGACAAAATGTTAAGAATGGAAATAGAAATATTAATGGTAAGTCATAATTATAAGTTTTTAAATCAATACAATGAGATATAAAGTCACATTTATGAGACACTAAATCAAAATTGTGATAAAGGTGAAAGAGCCCAAAATTTGAGTTGTGTCATAAGTTTAGTCTAATAAATGTTCATCCTTATTTAAAGTTTTCCTGGTGGAAATTGTTTTCCATGATTTTTTATCTATTAGCTCAACACAAGAAAACTATTTAATTTGTTATTCCACATTATTATTAGAAAATAAGGAGAATTTGTAAACTTTCACACTGCATTAATAAAACCTGCTGCACTTTATCAGGACATGGACAATTAAGTGGTAGAGTTGTAGAATAAGTTCTGTAGCCCATCTCAGGTTTATATTCAGTGATGACCTTCCATATTCGCAGTGACCTTTTCAGACTAATTTGGCTGCAATTATTGGCGCTGAAATTTTACAAGTTCTTCTAAATACTTTATATATCTACTTCACAACATTTCAGGGGGAGATATTGTAAGTTTTAGTCCTCTACATTTATCTAACAACTATAGTTACACATAATCAGTTCATAAAATATAATGTACGTCATAAAGTACCAACACACTAACTCATTGAAATACTTCTTTCATGTTAATTCTTCAATGAAAATAATACAACAACACAAAATTTTATAATCCTGAAATCGAACAGTCTGCACAATGAGCACTTTTACTTTTGTGATTCAAGCACGTTTCTAATAATACTTCTGCATTTTTACACTGTGGTGTTATTACTTTTATATTGAGTAATTCAACCACTGTTGATTTGTTGTTTGACAGCACAGACTGCATATAAATATCTTTATAGAAATCTTTATATTCAGTCTGTTTAATTTGTTGCTGTGGAGCTGTGGGTTCGCGCAACCAATGGTTTTATTCTGAAAAGAACGCAGCGGAAGTGATGATCTCGTTGATGTTTGGCAGTTTGCGGATGTTACCGAAGTCAACGACGATACAGCCATTTTCTGACTTCAGCAGAAAGCTCAGCGCATTTAGCTAGATTGAGGGTATATTTGCTAATACATAGGGTTGTGTTTTAACATTACAAACTGTTATATCGCTGTGTTTTTGGTGTGCTCGTCCTAGCTTTAGCTAACGTTAGCCTCGGTAGCCTGGCGTGTGACGCGCACGGAGGTAAGTCGACTGCGTAACGTTAGCTTAGCTTAAATAGCAGTGGTGTTATTTTTTATTAAAGGGTATTAAAACTGACATTACCCATAACGGTTGTTTTGTATGTTGTTTTAGTGAGGTGTCTGGCACCTCACGAAAATACACCTTTAACCTAATGTGAAATTCTTGCAACTTTTTTTTCCTTCATTAATCCATTCGTTATCCATCTGCTGTTGCTTATATTCAGGTCATGTTTAATGATAAAGTGATTATATTAATGTTATATTCTCACTAAAATGTGATATACACGCACTTGGTAATCAATTCTAAGCCTTCTGGTTCATACTTCGGCTGGTTTGACGGGTATTAAACGTGTTAAAAATGTCTTAAATCTAACTTTCAGAAACCCTGCAGGCAAAAAGAGTTGTTGTTGTTAATCTGTAAAAACTAATTGTGACTTGGTTTTATGGTTGAAGAAACTCAATCTGCTGCTGATATTGATCTGTGCACCTGCAGAGTGAAGATTGATGCTCATTGGATTATAGATGTTAAAGTTGTTTTGTCAGTGACTTGTTAATGTCAGTATCTGCAAACAGACAGCTGTGTCCTTTAGATGGAGACTGAGTAGAAACTAGTTTGTAGTATAAATAAGAATAAATAATTTGTCATTCAATCAATATCCAATTTATTCAGTCCACCAAGCTAAAACCAGTGCAGTCTGAATCTAATACTTTCATGAAGTTGGAAAAACCTCACCTTTATGGTGGAGCTGTGCAAAATGGTTGAAATGTTATAATTTGATATTGATTTGATTGATATCTTGTGATATGAGTATACATCCTGATATATGGTTTATATGAGAACAAATTTCTTCCAAACGTCATGAAATGATTTTGCTGAAAGTTGTGTAACTTTAATATTGAATCATCTTTAAGTCACACTTTATGACGATGTATTTTAAGGAGAGTAAAGACACATTTTTGTCCCGGAGGACAAACGGTCTAGTTAATCACAGTTAGTCACACCCTGTGAAAAGAAAGTTCTCCTTGATTTCTTAGTTAGATGAAAAAGTTTTGTAATGGCTGCCTGTACTGTGGCTTGTTGTGTTTTACCTGCAGCGTTAATCTTAGTAAAAAACTTTCCTTCTCTTGAAGGTTGACTAAATGTCCAGACCACGGTCGCGATCTCCTCACTACAGGTAAATACTTTGTCATTATTTTATTTTCTCCTGTTTGTGTCTAAAATTTAAACCCAGAAATAATGATTTACATTCATCGACTTTGATTTTTGCTTTTGTATAAATTATGGTGTGACTGCAGATTTTTCAGTTCCTTTGTCGAAAGTGGTGACATGATTTCTTTTTTTCTTTTCTATATTTGTTTTTCAGGAGGTTCCCATGGGAGGAACCAGACTTTGATCCTTACAAAGTCCTTGCAGAACTGGACGGGAACCCGCTGGACCGGAGTCACCGCCTCAGAAAGGATCCTGAAGAGCACTGGGACTACTTCAGGGAAGACATGTACCCAGAAGGCCAGAGAAGATCCCCTCCTTTCCCAGATGACCGTCAGTTTTCGCATCAACGTCGTCCAGACGAGGAGGAGTTTTACCACAGACGGCCATCGCCCCATTATGATGTGCGCTACGATGACCGGGGGCTCTCGCCACTGCATAATGTAGGAGGAGATGGAAATAGACGCAGAGGGGGGTTTAGAGAACACTTCCAGAGTTTTGGAAACAGGGGGAGGTTTCCTCACTCCCCCCCGAGTGTGGTGACGGAAAGGTTGCCACAGGTGCGAAGGTCTCACATGGACCACCAACAGAGAGAGGCGGGGCTGGGCTGGAGAGAGGAGCAGGGCAGAGGTCGAGGGAGGTTCAGAGACCTCAGTCCCGGTGTGAGAACAGATGACCAAAGAGGCGGAGTAGATAGGGAAAGAGGAAGGAGGAACGCACAGGGTCCCAACAGAGACAGACGAAGGCCGGATCCACATCAAGAGAGGAACCCCCCCTTTAAAAGGCAAAGACGAGAAATGGATGACGCCAATCACCCTGGGTAAATTTTAAGCGAAATGCTTTGAAGCACTATCGCAGGGAAAAAGGAAACGAAGAATTCAGAGGATGCTCATCTTTCTAATTTTCATAGAGCAAAACCCCTCACTGTCTTTTTTTTTTTTTTTTTTTTTTTTTAATAACACAAAATACTATTTCTAATTCTAACAAATATTGCATGGCTTAAAGTTTTCTCTCCTCGCAAGCTCTTCTAGCGCTCTAACATTTCTGCATGTCTCATGTTGGACATACTCTAGTTGTTAATGCAAGTGGCAGCTTTAGTGGCAAAAGTAGTTTTTTTTTTTTTTTAACAAATTCACGTTGCATCAGTAACTGGAAAATCCAAACACTTAACGGTTATAGATCGTGAGATAAATCCAAAGCTAATGTCAAGTGTAAATGAAAAAGCAGATGTGAAGATTGGATGGTTCCGTGTCTCATTGTTGAACCGTGTTACCTCCTCTTGTGCTGTCACAGGTACAGGAATGAGGAGGACTTTGGGGAACTGCGTTACTCAGTGGACGCACCCCGAGATGGGTTTGGAGGAGACGTTCAGGGGAGCCTCCTCCACAGAGGCGCTCATCACTCGAGGCCACTCGTCATTGAACACGATCACGGTATCGCAGAGAGCAGAGAGCCGTCACGGTGGGAACACTTTGACGAGCACAGAGATCTGGACCCTGACTTTGATCGACGGAGGAGTCCCCGCCCACTGAGCTCCTCGCAGGAGCGGTTCAGGACGCCAGACAGCAGGCTGGATGATCGGGAAGACATGAGAGGACGCCGATTACAAGATAATTGGAGAGACACAAACTATCTTGAAACGAGGAGGAGCCCTGTGCCGCAAGATAGACCCAACCCCATGAGATATGGTAATCGAGATGGTTCTGTGATCCACAAGGGGCGGGGCAGTCCTCGCCCGGCCAGGGGGAGGTTGAATCGCGGACAGGGCGGAAGGACTGGACCGTCCAGGAATCATCCACGCTTACAGCAGTCCCCCCAGGAATACCAAGATCCTCCTCATGAAGAGCAAAGACCAGCGTACCGACCCTTCAGGCAAGATTGTTACGAGGATCCCACTGAAGAGGAGCCAAACTGGGCGGAACGGTGGGAAGACGTCAGGGCCACAAGTCTGGACCGACACCTACCGAGGGACGACTTGGACCCTAAAATGCCCCGTCAGAGGGAGCGCGTGTGGAACGATCAGAAAACCAATAACATGAGCGCCGTAAAGGAGGAAACGTTAACCATTAAAGTGGACATGAGCCGACCCGTTAACCAAAACAGGTAGAGTATTTCTTAATCACATTATCAATGGTGAGTGGTGGAAGTTCACACTTCTGTTTCTGAGCTCACGGAAAGCTGCTGCAGGAAGAGGAAAGAAACAAGCTGATGGAAGATGGAGAATTACTGGAGAGAAAATAACGTTTGTCATTGAAGTGGATTTGGTTGAAGACGATTCAAAAGCTGCCAGATCCTCAATGTTTACATGAAACGTCTCGACGCCTGTAAGGAACTGCTGGCACCAGCATCGACCAGATAACACGCTTTACCCGATCGAGGCGCCTCGCAGAAGAACCAGTACATCTCCGTACAAAGCTGAAGTCGCCTTCATGTGAAAACACCAGGAAGAAACATGTTGCTATTGAAACTGAAGACCGTGGAAAAGCTCAAACATCCTGATCAAATCAATCCCCAGTGGAAATACGTTTTGGGAAAATGAAGAAGAAGAAGACGAGCGAAGAAGCAAAGTGTTTTAGTTGCATCTGATTCTTCATAAGTGAGAGACGTCACTCAGCACTTGACGCTTGTGTGGAGGAATTAACTGGAAATAAAGAAAGGACCTGGTGTTCATTCATTCATAAATCAAGACTTCCAGATGATCGAATCCACAAATTCACATCTGCTTCGGTTTCCTGACCTAAAGGAGCAGTTACTGAGAACAAGACTGAACGTCTTTACTGGTCAAGTCAGCTGGAAACCTGAGAGGGGGAGATGGCTTTGACGATATGTAGGAAGAGATTCTGGCAGGATTTACCTGAAGGACAGCAGGTGTTCACCCTAAGGCAGCAGATTCGTCCTCCACCGGCGATCTGACGTGTCTGTTTATCACAAGGGTCTTAGAAGAAGGAAGACTGAAGAGGACTGGGCTGCACAAGATGCACCATCACACTCACTGTGGCCTTTTGTGACGACAGACATCCTGAACAGCGTGTTGAATACGACCTGAACCAGCCTTTTAATTTCCTGTTATTCTAGTTTTCTTACCTAAAAGCAACTGTGACAGCACACAACCTCCAAACACCAGCTGTTGTGGGAGTATGTTTTGAAGGAAGGTCGCCGTATGTCGTCACTCAGTCTTGTGATGTGTGTTGGAAAGTTTTTTTTTTGGAGCCACTTTGACTGAAAATGGAAAACTCAACTCATTTGACGTCGACAAGAAGAAGTGTTTGTGTTTTGCAGGTGAGACGATCCTCCATCGTTTTGTATTGAACCAGCTCCTCCACCTCTGGTTGAGATGATTTTCACTGTTTCCGCTGACTCATCTGAGACCGAAGTGTCTAAAATAAAAGGCCCAGAAGACTCAAAACCAAACCTGCAGAGGAAACGTCAGATCACTGCTCTCGTCTCAGAACGGAAGTTGAACAGCGCCGACAGAGACGGGCGGAGCTCTGTGAACACATGGATGTTCAGACGTGAAGCCTTAACTGTTACGCAACATCACTTTCCTCATGACGGAGCAAGAAACCAAGACAGTTAAAGGAAGGAAGTCAATCTGAGCCCTCTCTGATGAAGAGGATAATAATTAGGAATATGCAAACGGAAGATAAGAGCGTTTCTGAGCTGGATGAGATCCGGTCGTTCAGATGACATCAGATTTTTGGAGATGCAAAAGAATGAGAGAAGAGCAAGTTGGTCATGGTGAAGAAATTTACCAGGCTGTTTTCCATCCTGTGTGGAAGAGCAGGGAGTATTTGTGTTTAAGGCTTGGAGAAGATCGACTTCTTCCTTAATTGGAGCAGCTACTGAAACGAGCTGCTGGAGTGTTTGAATGTTTATTTAAGTCACTGTCTTATTTTGGAAAGAGGATTCAAAGCATGTTCACTGTGGGAACGCTGAGACGGATCCAAGCTCAGACAAACACGAGCAACTAAAGAGTCTTATTCTTGTCCGGGTTGCCACAAGGACGGACAGATGGAAAAATAAAAGAAGAAGAAATTGAATCCATGAACATAAACATCATCAATCTTAAAAAGAGGAGAAAATAAAACCATCAGCTTAGTCATCAGTGACTATAAATGGAAAGCGTCCTCAGTGCTGTCGAGCGGAGGAATCGATGCCATGAGCGTAAATATCACCTGCTCTGTTGGAAGGAGAAATGAAGCTGTGAACATAAACATCAGTGCGGGAAAGAAAGAAAGAAAAGAGAAATCAGAGCAACATCTGTGAAGTTAAAAGGAGGAATAAAAGCCATGAACATAAAAGTCTTAAAAGCTGAAAAATGGAGGAGAATGAAGTAAATATAAATGTCACCAACTGGAGAGAAAGACACGTTAAAGCCATGAACATAATTATTAATGTTGATAAATGTCAACACTGTCGAAAAGGAGAAACTGAACCCACAGACACAAGTATGGAGAAGCTTCATCAGATCAGTCGAGAGGAAACTCTTGAAGCCGTGAAACTGAAGCGTCGTCAAGAAGATGTTGACGTCACGAGCAGCGTCATGTACTTTGGCTTTGAAGAAAATCAAGCCAAGTGTCTCCAAAAGAAAGATGAGGATGGAGCGGAGCGGTGGAGAACCTGTTGTGGCGTCTGTGTTCACCATGAGAGAACCCTGATGAACTGAGAACCAAACGCACGTGAAGACACACTGGAGACGAGAAAAGAAGTGTGAACTTTCACCTTGCCTTTAACTCACCTGTCTGTTAAAACGAGGGGAATCCTGCTCTCCTCCAGCTTTCCCTTTAAACCCTCCTTAGGCATCATTTAAAAAGATTATGAATTTGTCTGATTCTGTGCATTTAGAGGTTGAACATCCCTGCTTTTAGTCAACATACAGGATGTAGTTACACTAAACACTGTCGGTTGTGGAACACATGAAAGGTAAGTGTGTCGGGTAAGGTAAAGCTGTTTTTATCTCCTTTTGCTCAGGTGTGAAGTGATGGACACAGGAAGTTATTGAACATATAGAAATATAAGCTGAGACACTGAAAACATTTATAGTCTGTCATTAAACTTTTTTCCCCGCTACAGTCATTATCAAATCATCAGAGACCATAAAATAATGACTCGTGCAGCATTTTCCAGCTGTTGAAACCTTTATATGAAGCAGCGATGTCAGCAAGTTTCCCATGTTTTATGAGAATCTATAAACCAGAGAATTCCCTGTCACCGTAGCTGGTAGATTAAATCTAGGAGGTAATTTATCTTTATGCGCCAAAGGGCTCATCTTCATCATCCTGAGGGAAACCATATTTGTCTGTTGGCTGTTGTTTTTAACCCTCCTCCTCCTCCTCCTCCTCCTCTGCAGCTCGCTGTGTTACTCCTCAGACAGGCAGCTCTCTTTAGACCTCGTCAACGTGGGTCGTCAGCGTCTGGACTTCCTGCCCATGCTGGAGCACTCTGGGACGTACCGGGAGACGGCCACGCACACCGGGACGTTTGCACAGGAGATCATCACGCTGGTGCACCACGTCAAAGGTCACTATACATTATATATATACACGCGTCCGTATCAGGAAATCAGCACAAACTTATTCACTGTTCATTGAGGTTACTTTCAAGTAACACAGTGTAGTCGGTCCTCAGGTGTTGGTCTGAAGGAAACAGCTGTGCTAGCTCATGCGCTAAACTTCGGGGGGGGGTCAGTGACAGTTTCAGGGAAACCAGCTGTCACCTGCAGAAGTCAAACCATTTTAAATCTTGGCGGAATTTGTCAAATCACTGCAATTATCTAACGGGCAGAGTTCACACCTGTCTGTGTTTGCAGCCTGTCACTCAGGAGTTGTAATTTGTATACAGTCAACGAAGCACGTACACAAAACATGAGTGTTTCCTTGTCTCTTGTCTTGTTTGCAGAGCAATATTTCAGAGATGACGGGGTCACCCTGAACGAGCGTTTCTCCGCTCCTCAGAAAGGCGGCTACTCTGAAGAAGAGACGGAGGAGCTGACGTTGGATGAGAGGTTCAGTTCAAACCGGTACGTCTCACTCGGGGACGCTAGTTGTTGTTTTCAGTCGTCCCAGTGAAGTAAAATGAAACGCACCACTCCCACAGGCGTCGAGCTTAAGAGCGATGAAACACTGAAGGTTTGTTTAACTCAGAGCTTTTTCCCTGGTTTTAAATCCTCTCCTCTGCAGAGGCTTCAGTCTCAACATGAACTCGCTGCTGGATGACGACGAGCCTCTGTTCTCCAGACTGGGACCGATGCAGGTGAATAAACATCTCTTTCTCTAGTTCTGCTTTGGCTCTCGGATTGTTTTTATTAATTGCGCTGATGTTGTGACGACAGGGTTTGAACCAGCAGCCGGTGCGAGGCCCGGGGGACCTGAGGCACGACCTGGAGAGGAGGCGGCAGGAGAGACTGGAGGGGGTGAAGGTCACGATACCAGGGAGCAGTATGTCACAGCGTCAGCTCGGTCCAGCCGGGTGAGACTACACTTAGTTTACCACTGTTGCATCTGTGTGTTTTGCATTGGAGCTTTTCTCGGGGGGATCGGTAAAGTTTTGCTTGAGTAATAAAAACTAAAGACACAGGAAGTTTTTCATGGCAGCTTTTGAGTGTCAGGATGTGAAAACCACCAGAATCTTTTTGTCAGCAGTTCTCAGTTCAGCTTCACTACAACCCACTGAACTCATTGATAATCTCTCTGACTAAAACTGAAATAATCAGCCGCAGCAGAAATGGAAAAAAACTATGTTTTGCACTTGAAGTACAAAGTTCAGTCTGTGTAAGTGTCTTAGTGTTTTAATAACTGAACTTTCCCGCTACTTGTGTTGATGTTTCCGTCAGTGAGCCGGGGTTAGACTACAGTGAGCAGCTGGCTCAGGTGGAGGACGAGGGGTTCTCCGCCTGGTCCGAGGAGCAAAGCAGGAGACGAGACGACAACATGGTGAGTGTTAAAGAGTCGGGCTACGGTGGAGCTTCACCTGCGACCCTCCAGTCTGATGGAGAATACATCGAACTGACTCTCCAGTCCTTTCTCTCTCCTTCTCTTCAGGTACCGAGGAGAGGAGGTCCGTACAGACCGAGCGCAGGCCCCCAGCGCAGGAGCAATCGCTTCGGTAACCGCGGCGGATCGCTGAGGCGACAGAACAACCGCAACAACCCTGCAGGTAAGTTAACGCCCCTGTAGAACAACGGCGCAGGAAGTTCTCTCCTTCCAGAGTAAAACGTTTTTCAGTATTTGCTTTTTTAATGTTGACGTTTTTCAGACAAACCAACGCACGAATTCTTTCCACGTCCACAAAAACACAAGGGTCGACGTGACGTACATTTATTTATCAGCACAGGAGCGGCAACAATCACATGTGAACACGTGCACGAAGCATGAGCTGGTACATTACTGTTGAATCATAGAATATACAGTCACTCAGTTAGATTATCTTAATTATAGCTCATTAATAAACAATAATCTATATTCTCTAACTTCTAACAGCCTGTAAATGTTTGAAAGCTTCGCAGTAAAAATCTGTTCCCGCCGTCTTCACATCAGGCGTCTCCTCCGTCCCGTCCTGCAGCTGCTGTGTCAGACTCGCCGTGACACATTTAGTCAGATTTACGGTGTTGACCTCTCCTGGCTCTCGTTGTGTAACAGCCCTGCAGGCCGCCGCCTCTTTCTCTCCCGGCGGCTTCGTGTCAAGTCTTTTGGGGTCGTCGGGTCGTGGAATATTCCCTTCCACCTTCGACCTTTGACCGGTTGACACGTTACCGCTTTAAGGAGGTTTCCCCGCCACCACCTCCCACTCATCAGCTTCTAATCACACCTGAGCTCGTCCAATCCCGTCTTCCCGCCTCTCCTCTCTTCTCTCTCCATTCAAACTGGTCAAATCCTCTTTTATTGTTGCTGTTTATTCTTTCTGCTGTGGCCCAGCTGTCAGCCCTGACCTGGATCTGTCTGACCTCTCTCTCTCTCTCTCTCTGTCTCTCTGTCTCTCTCTCCCTCTCTGTCTCTGTCTCTCTCTCTCTGTCTCTCTCTCTCCCTCTCTCTCTCCCTCTCTCTCTCTCTCTCTCCTGTTCTTAGGTCCTAACTGGTGATCGGACAGTGGAAAGGTATTTCATTTGGATGTTGCTGACTTGTTCTCGACTGATAACACATCTAGTAAAAACCAGCCAATCGGGGGGGAAGTGTTTCGTCCTTGACTTGGGCCGATTGTGGCCCGTGTTGATTCTGATCAACAGCACAATGTTGACGCATTTAAAAAAAACTGTGAAGAAGTCTCCGCTCTGTCGGTGTTTGTGAAATGTGAAACGTTGACACCTGCAGAGCTGGAGCTTCACATTTTCCAACTTTGTTATCTCTTCACACTTTTTCTGTCTTCACATCTTCGTTTTTTGTTTTTTTTTGTGTGTGTGTCTTCCTGTTGATTTCTTTCTCTCTTCATTTAAAACTCAAACAGTCGCTGTTCATCCGGTTGAAATCAGCAGCTGAATCGTTACTGAGAAATGTAAAAGGTGAAATTGAGAAAAACACACAAAAGGTCAAGTGAAGTGATTTTTCCTGCTGACGGATCATCATCACATCCTCCCTCCCCGTTATCAGAGAAGTACACATCGCCAGTGTTGGTTTAGCTGCTTGTTGACGATGTAGGTCTGTTAATTTAACATCCTGTCGTTTTCTTTCCGTCTCCGTTGTTTTTCTCGTCTGTACGGTCCAACATTACACGTTACACCAGCCTCGCTGTCGGTGACATGAGCGGACGTCACAGGCCGCTCTCCAGTTGTTACTGTTCAAATAAAACATTTCTCATTTTGATTTTGTCTGAGTGTCGTTGTGTTTCAAAGCTGGAAACTGATCTGGTCACTGTTATTTCACAGCAAACGGTTAAAAAAAAAGACATTTTCACAGCAGGAAATTTGACATGTTCCAGTTGGAAAAATCAGGTGTGACTCATAACGTTAACGATGAGTCACACCTGTCACTTCCCTCACTGCCACATGTCTCCAGCTGATGGAAGTGATGCGTCACTGCGGCTCTTACCTTGAGAGAAGCTGATGAAAAAGGTTCAAAATATAAATCTGATGTTTACAGATCAGTGTGAACCACAGAAGCTGTTTGGAGTCAGTTTGATGAAAAGTCTGCAGCTAGCAAGTTATTAATGTGCTAATTATTTTTTTTCAATCAATCGATTGTTTAGTCTGTAACAAGATTCTCAGTTTCATCTTAAATCTTCACATTTGAGAAGCTGGAACCAGGAAGTGTTTTAGAAAAATAATTATTAGCTCTAATAACAACTGAAGTGTGTCTCTGACAACTGACCAAACTCCATCTGCTGATGAAGGACACAAGATGTGGCTGAAAGCTCCAGAAAAGCACAAAAGTGGATTCTGGTGATGAGAATTATTTTGTCAAACATCTTGAGGAAACTGGGACTGTGTTTGTCGTCTCAGCTCCGTCGCTATCTGAACCTCAGCGTCTGTTCAAAGGTGGAGTTGACGTCACTTTAGAAGAACCTCAGTAACATTTTACTTTTCCTGAAATCTTGTTTTTCCTGCGATCGACAGTAAAAACAGCTTCACATTCTCACTTTAACGTCACTGTACAGAACATCAAAAATCTGTGGCAGAAAATAAATCAGTATTGGATCAGATATGTTTTGAAATCAATATTTATTTTAAACATTGGATGAAAATTCATAATAAAAAAACACTGACACGTTTCTCTTTTTATTGGCTGCTCAGTTTTTTGTAACTCGACTCTTTAACAGCCGAAGAGTTGCTTCGTTTGAAACCCGGGGATCAGTTAACGAGCTACAAACGCTCGTCGTTAGCGACCTTTGTTTTCACATTTTCCACACGGAGCCACGGCAGGAGAACAGCGTCTCTCCGGTCGTGTTTTACCTCAGAGCAGCATCACTGTTACAGTACAGATTCATCTGAACGCTGATCAAATACTAATAAGAATTAATAAGGCACAGAGAACTGCAATAAACTGATCAAAGGGTTTGATACGTAAATATTTCAGATTTCTGTTATTGATTATACAAAGTTAAAAAAAGAAAAATCAAGATTAAGTTCTTATTTGAATTAAATTTGGTTTCCAGACACAAGGGGTCACCACATACAGTAACATACATGATTATTTATCGTATTTATTTATGCATCATATTGATTAAATTGATTCACGTGGCTGATTCTGAAGGGAATATATCAGAAAATTGTGTATATAACTTTTTTTTTTTTCACCATGTCATCTGATATTTTGGGTAAATATGAGTTTATTCTGTTCTGTAAATTTAAGGTGCATTCATTTTTTAAACGAGAAGAAATGTATATAAAATTTGTGAATAAGTTTTTCTGGCAAATCTATTTCTATTAACAGCAACCGACCAAATGTCTTCTGCACTCAGAATACAGGGTCACGTCACATGTATGTTTTGTCTCTACATACATGATTGTATGTTTCATGATTCCTTGAAATCAGATTTAAACTGGATTTTTTAAAAAGTTGTGACGTGGTCTAATTACGACATGTTTGTTACGCTGCTGTGAATATGATGAGAGACAGATGAGTAGGTCGTACTGACTGTCCGACTGCAGGTGAACATGAGACCTGATCTCACCGTGATGTAAGACTCTCCTGCAGCAGCTCTTTTCCTTAATCTGCTGTGTTTCCTGACCTCACAGCTTATCACCGGTCGCTCTTATTAGCTTTACAGAATTCCCGTCAGCACCAGCGGAGACGTGGCTCCAGGTCATACATAACAATATCCCGACTGTCCAGTAACCAGGAGTTATCCACAGCTTGTTTAGTCATCTTCTTCAGCCGGCGAGGAGGCTGGAGCTCGTCCCGTGGGGCCCCTGGAGGTGCACCCGGGGCCGGGACACCCTGTAGCATCCAGAGGACGTCTGGGTGTCCTTCGGCCGGGTTAGGGGCGTGTTAAGATGTGTTTCCATAGAAGAAGAAGTTTGTCTGTGCAGGAAGTCAGGGGCCAGAGTTGCAGGGCAAAGGTCGAAATGCCACCTCCATGTTCTCCTCCATGATGATGTCAAAGCGGCACATTAACGGCCTGAAGGAGAGGAAAACTAGATTAGTTAAGTTAAACATTTTCTCACTGAGCAGCGCTGTGGGCCGAGCTCTGACCTCTCAGGACGCTCCAGAGGTGTGAAGCGTATCCGCAGCAGTCTGATTTTGTACCGAGGGCCGATCACGTTGCCGGTGCTGATGCGCAGGGAGATCTTCTGGACGTGCTGCAGATCCTCATCGAACTGGGCCAGCAGGCGGGTGGAGGTGTACTGCTCCAACCGGAAGAGCTTACTGCCAGGAAGCAGGAGGAGAATCCAAGTTATAAAATGAATGAATGAATAGAAATAGTGCTTTGATCTGCAGACTCATCAACATCTGGATGAGGACCATTAGAGGGAGATGTATGGAAGCCCAGAGTGGCCATGGTTAACTTGAAACCATTAGTTATTTATCTCCTGATCAATGGATAAATAACAATAACAGACAGACTTTTGTTACAATAAGATCATTAACCTGAGATGTCATCAACATGACATAAAATTAAAATTTCGGCTCCTGTGGTGGATATAAACTTTAAGAGCAGACATTATTTTGCTTTTTATTAAAACCCAGTTGTAAATCTCAGTTTAATTCGAGATGCCTGGACTGATCTGAGACTCACTGGTCGATTCGAGCCTCGGTGAAGGTTCTGCCGCTGTGCAGCCGGATGAAGACGACCCCCCAGCGGAGGTACTGGTTCCAGGTGACCATGTCCACTCTGTAGCTCAGCTCTGCCACACACACACACACACACACACACACACACACAAACATTATTATTATTACTTAAAGATTAGGTTATTAATTACTTTGAACACTTTATGAATCATAAATAAACAAGTTATAACACACTTTTCAGGCTCACTATTTGGCAAGATCAAGTTAATGCTTCTCATTAACCTGACTAATGAGTAACTACCATTTATAACTTGTAAAAAGAGCCTTAATGTAAAGTTTAAAACACATCATTATTAGTCACTATGAGGCTCCTTTGACCTGATATAAATGATAGTAACTCATTAGTCAGATTAATGAGTAGTAAACATTAACTTGATGTTGCCAAATAGTGAGCCTGCATCAACGTAAGAAAACTGCTGTAATTTGTTTATAATTGTTTAATTATGATTTATTAAGTGTTAATAACCTAATTATAAAGCATTTATAAATCCTTTATGAGGGTTGTCTTATTGTGAAGTGGCACCTTCATTTCTTTTGCAGTGAAACGTCACGTCACATTCACTGTATATTTTATTATTTGTTTATTAAAACGTTTAATATTAGCTGCTGATGCGCATGCGTGAGAAACATGTTAGAGTCGTATTCAAGGTTTTTCTAATTTTACTACTCGTGAGTAGTTAAATAAAAATATTTTAAATGTTCGTCTTCAAAGTTCCTACATCAGCCAGATAAATGTAGTAAAGTAAAAGTACAATAATTCCCTCTGAGATCTTAGACTCTGGAGCAGAGTCAACCCGGTGTGGACTCTGGTGTGTCGGACTCACTCCTGTAGGGCAGCGTGGCCGTGGTGCTGAAGAACACTTTGGTCTGTCCGCGTCGCAGCAGAGTCTCTCTCCACTGGCTGACGTCATAACCTGCAGGTGAGACAAGCGCAGGTGATCAGAGGTCAGTCATCCCACGGGTGGGTTGGAGGTGATGTCACCGCACCTACCGAGCACGGGGCAGGAAGCGGGTTTAAAGGCCTCGCACTGCAGACACCTCGCGTCCATGAAGTCTCCGTAGGACGAGCAGGGGTAACCCGTGAGGCTGCAGGTGCGGTTCAGAGCGCACAGGTACAGAAACACCGAGCGCTGGTGGTCACACACAAAGTAAGATTTACCTGTGGGAGAGAGGCGAAGATGCTGAAAGTGAGTGTGTCAATGAGTGTGAGTGCGTGCGTGCGTGCGTGTGTGTGTGTTCACCTGCGAAGATGGTTTTGGGACACCCGGGTTGGTCGGCTCCACCGTTGGCGTAGAAGTCGATGTGACCGTGAACTCCTCCCAGTCCAAACGCTGCACGTGCAGGAAATACAGAGTGAAACCGTCACATGTCCGGTCATCACAGGTTGAAGGTGTCGCTTAATAAACCTGTAATTACCTGAGTAACTCACCTGTATCTCAGGACAACATGTAAAATACTGAGAAGATGGAATATGTGTATTTTAGTTGCAGCCAATCATCATCATCATCATCATCATCGTCATTGATCGACATTGTGTAGAAGTAGGACTTTTGATATCGTATCGGTTTCCTAATTTTAGTTTTAAACTGCCGCTTATTGATTATCTCGACATGTGACAGTAAATGTTTTTGTCAACAGGAAGTATCAAGGTAAAAAAGCCTCTGAAACTGCACAAAGATCAACATGTGACGTCAAATCAGCATCACCTGGAAGCAGAACCGTGTTTGACTCATTTACTGTCAGTAATGTTGATTTTAAGTTGCTCACAGTTCATGTCGGTGTGAAGTACGTCCACAAACATGGCGTCCGAGGGGTCCAGCCTCTCCTCCGGGGTGGCGCTGGTGAACATCGGCCCCGCCGGGTCCAGACCTGCAGAGACCGAGGGACGGAGAGTCTGTGAAGGCGCCAAACTCACACACAGGAAAACAGATGCAAGAAATAGAAACATTAAAAACATCGTAGAAAGGATTTTAAAAAGAGAAAATGAGTAAATAAAATAATTTATTCTGTAAAATATAGTAAAAGTTTTTAACCCTGAAAATCTTTGCACTGAACTTCCTATAAATTCTTCATGTTCTTCCTGCTCGTTGATTATTTCACCTGTGATTCGTCCAATCTTCCCCTTCAGGTTGGCACCTACAAATCCCGCCAGGTGAGCTCCCAGACTGACGCCGATGAGGTGAACTGAGCTCAGAGCGGCTCCTTCCTCCTGCAGAAGACACCGTCCAACACTCACCGTCACATTCAAGGTTTTCTCATCTCACTGTCACACAGACATTTAACACAGAACACGGGATGAATCCTCTCCAGCAGAACAGACTAAAGAACACAATGTTGACCTTTTACCCGGCGTCTACATTTTCAAACTTCCAAACTGTTATTCTACTCTCGGCTGTAATTCTGAAGTCTTTGGAAAAAGAGAAAAAGAAAATGAAATAAATCGAGTAAAATAAAACTCTATATTTACACATCCAGCAGTCAAAGAGCAACATCATCAATCATCCTGTTGGAGCTGTGTCTGTGTCCATCTAATCGATTTGAGTCCAGTATTTTGGTCATGTGTGTCTGAGCTGATGATCTCTCACCTCCATGGTCATGATGAACCCGGTCAGGTTGTGGGCGGCCTCCCTCGTGTAGGTCACAGCGGTGAAGTAGTTGAGGTTTGCTGCCCCTTTGTTCCAGTCCACCACGATGACGTTCATGTCCTCCTGCTCGGCCAGCAGCCGGACTATGTGGTCGATCCAGATGGGGGGCGCTCCGGTGGGCCGGTAGCCGTGGATGACAAAGGCGGTGGGGCGGGAGAGGTCGAAGAGCGGCTGCGAGGACGGGCGGCGGTGGTCGAGCTCGCGGCCGCAGTCGAGGTTGGAGCGGGTGTAGAGGAGCAGCCGCACGTACAGGCTGGTTCCCATGAAGCAGTGGGACAGGTTGAGGTCTGTGAAGTTATCGCAGTACTCCCCCTCCCCGCTCTCCTCCTCACCTGGAGACACGAAACGGCGCCATGCCACGGTTAAAGTCTCTGAGATCACGCTCTTATCCTCATTCTGAGGCTCGATGTGAACGTGAACCGAAGCTCCTGGATCTGCAGGGTTTTATTAGCTAACTGCATGAATCTGCAGGTGTACAGCTGTTCCTAATAAAGTGCTCCAGTATCTAAAGAAATGCTTTTTATGCTTTTTAAACAGTGCTGCAAATCAATGACAGAGACGTCACCGTGTGATAAAAACAGCCAGACGTCGCCGTGGTCTGTAAGTATTTGCTGACACGTTTGACCGTCTGACCCCGTTTCATCCTCTGCACAAAGGTCAAAGGTTAACTCAGTCTGACTGTAAATGCTGGGATCAGCGGTTCGTCTGGTTTCTGGCTCTGTGACGGTGAGTTTTACTTTGACCTCTTTAGCTCTGTGATGCGAGGATTAAACAGATATCCAGGATAACAGAGAGTCTCCCAGCCTATTTAAAGTGTCTCCGTCCTGCAGCGGCCTGAAACTGACACTAACGACCTGCTAATGTTTGGAAGAATTCACATTCGATCTCAGCTGTTTTTCCTGTGCGCTCCTCTCAGTGTTTCAGTAATGTCAGTTTAAATCCAGTACTTCCACACACTGCAGGGACTGCAGACCATATTTAATGAGGTCAGGCTGAAGAGGAGAGTTTTGCTCTCACGTCCCCTAAAGATGTGAAACTGTCCAGATAAAAGATTAAAGAAGAAAGTTCTTTGTGTTGCAGAAACACTGGTTTAAGACTGAGACAGGAAGAGAAGGAGAAGAGTCTGCAGGGAAATACACTCTGCAATCGTGTTAATAACACTCTGAACACACCTTGTCATAGCTAAGTATTTTAATCAACTTTAGCCCCGCCCACGAGGGCTCTGATTGGCTCTGTTGTTTTTCCAATCAGGGAGACCTTCGGTGGTCTGAAACGAGACAACAAGAGAGCGAGATGAGAGAATCGATGCCACTCTAATGTCTGTGGGACAAATGTGCAGCGAGACTGATATGTCCGATAACGACTTTTCAATATCAAAATTTAGCCACAGTCCTGAAAATCCTTCATCAATGAATCTGTGTTCACTCAGAACTGACTGATTTAAATTGACCAGATTAAAGTGTCAGACTGTAGAATCTGCTTCCTCAGCATCTTTTAACTCGCACCAACTATTTCAAGCTCTGTGATTGGATGTCGTAGTTTTTATGTCCTTACGCAGACATTTTCTGACACGGATCTTAATCTTCTGGACTGATGATGTAACTGGGAGAGTTTCACCAGCTTCAACTTTTACTTCCAGAACCTGGAGCGCCTGAAATAACGACTACGTCTGACAGCAGCTAAAACCTCCGTTTGTCATTTTCTAAAGTTTATTGTTTTCCACAATTTGAACAAATGAGATATAATGTGTTTATTAGTGAGTGTTTATAGGTGTCTTACTTTAACTTTAGACAAATTTCATTTCCATTTTGTTTTTTATTTGCAAATGTTTATAAAAAACAAGTGGATGTAAACCCACCTTATGTCTTTATGCTAAGCTAAGCTAATCATCTCCTGGCTCCAGCTCCGTACATCACGCTCAGAGAGCGGTATCCACCTCCTCATCCAACGATCAGCAACAAAGCAAACGGCTAACGTTTAGCATCAGAGCTAGCTGGCTCCAGCAGGTAGCGGTCCCCGCTCTGCAATTAGCTGACACGGGTGCGACACTGCCCTCAATAGGATCAGGCTGCTATAAAAAAAACACCTCATCCCGTCGGCACCCGCCCAACCCTCCACACAAGAGGTGATTACAGCTGTCAGTCAAACCAGGAGGGCGGGGCTAAAGGGTGGAAATGGCCCCGATCCAGCCCCACATTAATCAACTATGAATTAACAGATGACTGACCAACAGACTGTGTGTGTGTGTGTGTGTGTGTGTGTGTGTGTGTGTGTGTGTGTGTGTGTGTGTGTGTGTGTGTGTGTGTGTGTGTGTGTGTTGGACCTACTGTATATCTACTTTTACACCACCAGACAGAAACAGGCTCTTCCATTTGAAACTTCAGCCTGGAGCAGATGGGGGGGGAGGGGGGGGGGGGACTTTATATAAGCTGTTCCTTCCTCCTCTTCACTAAGCTGTTTCTGTCTTCACTCACACTCACACAAATATAAGTTTGTGGATATTTGCAGAACGACAGGCGTTATTTTTATCTCTGTTTGCTGCAGGATCAATCCCTCCTCACAGATAAGACTGCAGCTCTGAGCACAGTTAAGCTTTCACTGTGACCTCGGGATCTATTCAACGTGCTGAAGAAATAATTTGTTGTTGTTTTTCTTACCTTTGCAGAGCACGAGGAGTCCCAGCAGACCCAGGAGTCTGCGGGGCAGCATCCTTTCTCCAACCGCAGAGACAGCGAGGGAATGACGGAGGTGAAGAGAGAAGGAGAAGGAGCTGTGGCTGCAGAGTGAAGGAGGTGACTGGACGAGGGAGGGACTGTTGTGAAAGAGAGGGAAAGAGAGAGGGAGGGAGGGAGGGAGGAGAGGTGGAGACTGATAAAGGGAAAGGATAGAAAACAAGAAACAAAAATAGTTAAATTATGTGAGTAACTTATAGAAAGTCTGAGGCCACAATGGGACATTTTTAACACATGAAATATATTTTGTGAGCACATGAGTGTGTGTGTTATTTTCCTTTGTGTTGCATGTTTTCTGTTAGTGTCGTCTTACTTAGTTTATACTGCGCTTCTCCATTTTATTGCTTTGCACGTTGTGTATCGTGCGCTGACAATGATGTCCTTTGTGTTTACTGCAGACCTTTAAACAGCTGCTTTAATCATATATAATCATATATTCTTCTTTTATAACGACTGTGTCACATCCAGGGCCTAAAGATGGAAAACTAAAAACTAATTCTGTGCATTTACATCAGTGTTTATAAAGGTGCACTGTCCCTGTTGAATAATCCAATAAATCTGCAAAGAATAATTCATTTTGAACAAATAAAAATCTCTTCTGTAACTTCTGATTCAGTTTGACTCATCGGCTCTGTGCTCTAAAACCCTTGGACACTTGTTGATATGGCAAATTACTAGAGTACAGAATATTTTTATGTGCCCAAGAAGTCATTGCAATTATTTTGTCTTCAAACGATAATTTATCCGTGTGCAAAAAACATTTTTACCTGCTCAAAATGTTCTGTAGTTTGCAATGAAACGATAAAATATCCTGGAAAATCAACAGTTGATCAGTGAGTGTGGGAGTCTGGGATGTTGGACAATGTCTGTATCTTAAAGTCTCAGCTGAAGGTTCTTACAAACTACATTTTTATAACTCAACACAAAACAGAGTGCAGAAGAAAATACATGAAAATATAAAACCTGGTAGGTGGCCCTCGGCTCAGCTGCTCCTCGTCACTGCTGACTGAGGTTAAAGCATGATTGTGGGTAATCTGTGCCATCAAAAGTTGGAGCCGCACCAGCGATGGTTATTAATAGCTCCGCAGACTCTGACCGCGCTGCACCCTGCCCATCCTGCCCTGTACTCACCCAATTCAACGCGAACACATGTAATTTAACGTCTCCAGAGAGAAGCGGACTCTGAAAACACTTCAAAAGCAGCGAAACTGAGCGGACATGCAATGTTAGATGTAATGTAAGAGTGCACGCTGAAACCGTACAATCAAAGGCAGAGCAGAAGCCCAGGAGGCGACTGACTCCTCGCCGGCCTCTGCAAAGTCTGTTCAGGAGGAGAAGTACGGCTCAGATTCAGTTTGCTGATATTCTTCTTTTGTTAATAATCTGACACCAGCTGCTGCGTGTCGCTCATCTCTGACCCTCCCTGCCAGAATAAGAATAAATAAGCACCAGTGTCGTAGATTTCTTCGCCACTGAACACAAAAATCTGAACTAAATCCAAAGTGTGGAGGTGCAGTCATGTATGTATGAAAAATAAAGGGTCAGGAAGGTGAGAGAGTGAAGTGAGAACACGTTCCTGGGAGTTCACACTGACGAAATTTAAACTTTAAAGGCCAAAAATCAACAAATGACTGTGATATTTCACGGTGTGACACTAGTGATAATATCTGACGCTGGTGAACACAGACAGTTGGTCTGGACCAGATGCTTCGTCAGGACCTGATGGGTTCAGGATCCGTAGCAGAGCTGTACATTCAGGACGTTACGCCGTATGGTCGAGATTAAACCTTCACCTCTCCACCGCGTCTCAGAGACCGACTGCACAGGGACAATGATGCTGCTCTGCGTCTGATGGATGCATCAACAGGAAGCTCTTTGCAATAAAGTTCACAGTCTTTCTACGAGTTTCAGGTCTCTCTCTCTCTCTCTCTCTCTCTCTCTCTCTCTCTCTCTCTGCAGGCCAGGACTGAAATGTGATGCAGCCAGGTGAAAGATGACTGTGAGGTCACGATGTTCTGTGACCAGTTAAAGAGCTTATCTTTGGAGGCCACACCCTCTCATCAGTCACCTGACCTGGCAAATAACAGAGGGTTGAGTTGAGTTGGAGACATTATGAAACCAGAGATACGTGGTGTTTCTTTTTAAAAGTTAAGAGCAGACTGGAGTGAACACAGAGCGGTGCAGCCAGCTGGACGCCGCTCCTCGGCTCTGAGCACTCAGTCATTACACAGTTAGATTTTTATTCTAACGTATGATCTGCTGCTGCTGAGGTCCGATTCTCCAGTTAACACAAGTTCTACACAATAATATATTGTTGATTCACATTTAGGTCACATGACGACCCCTGAGCCCGCCCCCATCCACCATTTAAAGACTGTGAGATGCAGTTGAAAGCTCCAAAAGCTAGTAAGTGGACTATTGAGCTCAGATCATTTCATGACACATTCTGTGTCAAAGGTCAACGCTGAAGTCTCCTGCTCAAACACTTTCAATGTGTTTCTGCTTCTTTAAGGCGCTGACATCTGTAAAATAATGAAAATCCACATCTGGATGTCAGAATCCAGTTTGGATATTAGAAAGTGTGTGAGAGCGTCATTGACTCACAGTAAAGGGATGTAATGGAGGTAAACCAGGGCTCATAGAGGCAACCTTCAACTCTTCAACCATGAATCTGACCACAGGTGTTACAGGTGTTACAGGTGTTACAGGTGTTACAGGTGTTACAGGTAGTTGTTTATTGGGGTTTGGTGTGATGTAGCTCAAAGTAAAGATGAGGGAGGAACTTTAATGACAGGAACAAAGTTAAATCTCTTTCTGCAGAGAGCACTGATGTCATCAGTCAGGGGTTCAGATAATAAATAATCAGAATATTATTATTATTATATTAGAAATAATGATCTAATAATGAGTGATGCAGCTGGGTTAGCGGGGGTCAGGGGTCAGGAAGGGGCTGGATGATCTATTATAAGAGTCTTCAGCTAAAGCTGCTCAGGTAATCGCAGCTAAACGGCTGAACATTTTCATGTGTCTGTGGCGTTAGCTGATGAAAGTAGGGCTGATGGGAGATGAGCATGTCCAGGAGTTCTGTGGGGAGGGAGAAGACCACGACGGACGCTTCCCCTTCGGCCACAATCATCTTCATCACGGGGAGAAAGTTGATTTTTAAGACTCCTTAGACTGCAGGAGAGAGGATACTGGAGTCAATTTAGAAACGATTAGGAGACGAAATGACCAGAAGAATAGACGAGAGAATAAACTGAGAACTGAATGACGTGAGGTTTGACCTTTAAACTGCTTCTCCTGCTCACAGTCTGCACAGATTTTAAACATGACACAACTGCAGTGACACTCCACTGTTACTGTTACTGTTGCTGTCAGCTGCTCTGCTTGTGTTTGACTGAAACTCTTCACAGACGTCAACAGATAACGTCTCTAATGTCTCTAATGTCTCTAATGTCTCTAATGTCTCTAACGTCTCTAATGTCTCTAATGTGTTTATGTCAGTACGTTTACTGCAACATGAACCTGCAGCGATTAAATGAACCAGATGGCAGGAGCTCAGACACACTCCTGTGTTTTGTAACTCTTCTGTTGAAGTGAAACTGACAGGGAGCACCTGACGAGCAGATTGTGTGTGTAGGTGTGTAAGTGTGTGTGTGTGTGTGTGTGTGTGTGTGTGTGTGTGTGTGTGTGTGTGTAGACTGGAGTTGAACACAGAGCGTTGCACCAGCTGGACGCCCGCTTCTCAGGCTCTGCAGCACTCAGTCATTACACAGTTAGATTTTATTCTAACTAATGATCCTGCTGCTGCTGAGTGCCGATTCTCAGTTAACACAAGTCTTACACAATAATATATTGTTATCACATTTAGTCACATGCGACCCCTAGAGCCCCCATTCCACACATTTAAAGACTGTAGATGCAGTTGAAAGCTCAAAACTAGTAAGACTACTGACTCAGATCATTCATGACACATTCTGTGTCAAAGTCAACGCTGAGTCATCCATATGCTCAAACACTTCAACTGTGTTTCTGCCTCTTTAAGGTGCTGACATCTGTATAAATAATGACAAAATCCACATCTGAGTGTCAGAACACGTCTTTGGATATTAGAAATGCGGTGAAGCGTCATTGACTCACAGTACAGATGTAATGGAGGTAAACCAAGGGCTCATAGAAGCAGACTTCAATCTTCAACCATGATCACAAGTGTTACCAGGTGTTACAGTTGTTACAGGTGCTTACATGTTACATGGTAGTGTTATATTGACAGGTTTGGTGTTGATGATACTCAAAGTTAAAAGATGAGGAGTGAACTTTATGACCAGGAACAAAAGTAAACTCTGCTGCAGAGAGCACTGAGTCATCAGTCAGGGGTTCAGATAATCAAATAATCAGGAATATTATTATTTATTATATTTGAAATAATGATCTAATACATCGAGGGATGCAGCTCCGTTAGCGGGCAGGGTTAGGAAGGGCTTGGCATGATCTATTTATAGAGTCTTCACTAAAGACTGTCACATGTAATCGCAGCCTAAACGGCTGAAAACATTTTCATGTCTCTGGCGATAGCCGATGAACAGTAGGCTGATGGAGATGAGCAATGTCCAGGAGTTCGTGGGGGGGAGAAGACCACGACGGACGCTTCACCTCGGCCACAATCATCTTCATCACGCGGAGAAAGTGTTGATTTTAGGACTCCTAGACTCAGGAGAGAGGATACTGGAGTCAAACGTTAAGAAACGATAGGATGACGAAACATTTGACCAGAAAGAATATGACAGAGAATAACTGAGAAACTGCAATAGCGTAGAGGTTTGACTTTAAACCGTTCTCCTGCTCACAGTCTGCACAGATTTTTAAACCAGACACAACCCCCATGACACATCCCACGTCGTACATTTACTGGTGACTTGTTCTGTCAAGCTGCTCTGCTTGTGTTTGACTGAACTCTTCACAGACTGTCAACAGAAACGTTCTCTTAATGTCGTCTAAGCCTCTTAATGTCTCTAATGTGTCTATGTAGTACGTTTACTGCAACATGACCTGCAGCGATTAAATGAA
>NW_019175553.1:699688-739398 GCF_002260705.1 Seriola dumerili
CCAGATGGCAGGAGCTCAGACACACTCCTGTGTTTTGTAACTCTTCTGTTGAAGTGAAACTGACAGGGAGCACCTGAGGAGCAGATTGTGTGTGTGTGTGTGTGTGTGTGTGTGTGTGTGTGTGTGTGTGTGTGTGTGTGCGCCCTGCAGCCCTGCAGGTTGACCGGGAGCGTCGGGTCCTTCAGCTCCTCCTGCAGGACAAAGCAGGTATATTTCTTTCAGTCCCAACTGAGAGGAAAGAGTTGAAGTGAATCAGAGAATAAACTGATGACTGTCGGGTCACGTCATGGAAATCTGTGGCACCTTGTCTCATTGTTTTGCTTCTTCTCTTTCTTTGTTGTTAAAAATCAATCTTCACCAGTAACTTAACCAAAGAAAATAACATTAAATGTGTTGATTGTTTGTTGATCTGAGTTAAAAAATATTCTGAGTCTGCTGGAAAATTAAAAAGATTTTTAACACATTTCTACGTTATAAACTAAATTAAAGAGGTTGATCATCAGGTCCACTTTTCTGTATTATTGTTATTCTCCATTATTTTCAGTTTTCTTGTGTTTACATTTCTCTTGTGTTGTACATTGTGTTTTTGTTTTATACTCTGCTTCATCACAACAGAGTGCGCCCTCTCTTTCAATCTTATCTTGCCCAGTTGTTCGGTAATCCATCCATGACTACGACTACTACTCCTCACTTGATTAAGATCTGCTTATCCACTTTAAATACTACGGCGCCTTGAGAGGTCGGCTCTAAGTCTGGAGACAGAAAGCAGCTTTAGATAAATGATCATTATTGCTCCAGTATAATAACAACATGACCAAAGATACGAGAGCTCTTTATTATCCAGAACTTATTTCTGCCAATCGACACAAACTAAGATTTTTACTCAAGACTGTCGATTCACTGACGATTCCAGCTCCATCCAGCTGAAGGTGATGCTGATTACTGAAGATTTTATTCTTATTTTATTGATTAGCAGGAGTCAGTTCTGATGTTCAGCAGCCACATCAGGTCACACTTTTCTTTTTCCTTTTTCTTTAAGATTTTATTGCAAAAGGTTTTTTTTTTTTAATAAAAACTTGTGTGTAAGTGGAAAATAATTCAGCTTTTAAAAGGTTTCAGGACAGGAACAACTCTTCTGAATCTTACCAACAATCTGGCTTCTGACTCAGCCATGTGTTATGGGCTGAGGTGCTGGGTGGAGCTGCTTTCTGACACACTTTTAAAGTGGTTTTCCTCTTGTTTTTCAAACAGTACCTGCCAAGACTCTATCAATAACTGTGACTCTTCATTTGCACATAAAGTACGGTGTGTCTCAGGGCTCAATTCTAGGTCAAATTTTATTCTCCTTATACAGGCACACTGAGTTTCCTGCAGGACTGTCTGCACCAGTAAAACACAGATCCTTGTCATTGGCTCCCAGCACACTTAGGACAGACTCTGCCATCTGCTGGTTCCCAAAATATGGACCAACCTTTCCTCTGCATTGAGCTTTGCACCTAAATGATCTTATTTTAAGAAGAAACTGAAGACATTTATGTTCAGTTGAGTTTTGTGTGTATTCATGATGTCTTTCTGCATCTGTGATTTTCTCTGTAGAACTTGTGACCTGTGAATTTGCTTCTTATGGGGAACATTAAACTTTTATTGTGTCTTACTTTTCTGAGTTCTACCACTTCAAATAGCAATGCTTCCACTTCTGTTGCTAATTAATGCTGTTTCTAACCATCAAAAGCTTCTACCACTTACATTTCACACGTACAAACACACACACTCACACACACACACACACACAGACATAAACACTTCCTGTGCAACTGGGGCAGTGGTTTTCTTCGCTGCCTCTGCTTTCTCAGTGTCATTCTGCTGAACGCCTCCCTGTGTTCAGTGCTGACCTCTCTCTGCTGTAGATGCACCAGACCTCCAGGGACAAAATCAAGCTCAACCACTTCACCACCTGGACTGGATTTCTATAGCACCTGTGTGAAATCACCAAGGCAACACTGAGCTGCTGTTCTTAAAAATGAAGCTGTCCTGAGAGAGCAGAAAGTGGGGGGGGGGTCTGTGTAGTGGATGTCTGAGCGCTGCAGTGTCTGCTCGCCATGGCAGCAGCTCTGCCGGTGTGCTACCACGGCGCCATGAGCAGGACGGAGTGCGAGGATCTGCTGGGAAAGAAGAACAAGGATGGAGCTTACCTGATCCGAGACAGCGAGACCATTCAGGGAGCCATGTGTCTGTGTGTCTAGTGAGTACTCTGCTCTCTGGTTCTCTCTGGTGAGGCTTCGATGTGCCAGACTTCCCTTTATCTCAACTGTTGGTTTTCTGTCGTCTTCTAAAGCCTTTTGTAATTTTAACAGCTGCCATCACAGCTCATAATACTAATATTGCTTTATTCCTAATAGCACTTAGATAGGTATAATATTAATAGTAATTTGTGTTGATGCAAAGCTTTTCCTCATAACACACAAGTGTTAATATTGAAATATTTTATATGTAAATCAGAAAACTTTATCCAGTGTTCGTCAATGTTGAATAAATAGAAATAAGTTGTAAACAAAGTTTACTTCATAAAACATGTTTCTAACGTCACTGTCATTTTGGAGCAGGTAATAGTCAAAATAAAGAAATTGCATGTAAAATGATCAGTATACACTGTTTGCAAGTACATACTGTTTAATTAATAGATTTGTTTTAGTCAAAATTTAAAGAAATAATGGAATAGACGTTCATTTATGGGTCTTATTGCTGTGTTTACGAATGCTTCACTTGAATACTCCTTTGTGATTCCATTGTGGTGAGTTGCTGCCTCTTCATTTCTGTAGTTTTTCCATCACACTGTGATGAGAGAGAAAAGCCCTTTGCATCAGGTCTTAGTGACGCTGGAAGGATCACTCATGATGTGCACAAGCGGGTAACGTGACTAGTTCCTGTTTGTGCTGGTTCCTGTAACTCATCAGCATCATGTTTGATTTTATCAACTAAAAGTTGTTCGTAGTAAAAAATAAAGGTTGAAGAGAGGTTGGTAGAAATGTGTATCAATAACATGCATCCTGTTTGTCTTTGCAGTAAAAAGAGGGTGGTGTATACCTACAGACTGCTTCAGACACACAATGGACAGTACACTCTTGTGGTAAACACACACACACACACACACACACACACATACACACACACACACACACACACACACACACACACACACACACACACACACACACACACACACATACAAGCAAAAGCGCATCAACAGTGGAATTCAACCCAAACATAATTTAGAATTCATTCATTCATCATTTATTCATTTTTTATCGCTTCAGTTTACACAACATAATACACACTCCATGTTCTACCAATACTCTGAACAACCTTTCAATCAATCAAACTTTATTTATGCAACACCTTTCATGAATGTTATTACAATTCAAAGTGCTTTATAGAGGCTGATGATAAGATAAGAAATAAAACATTTTAAAATTGATACGAAAACTGACAAGCAACTGACGTCAGGAGTTTACAGATAGGAGAGTGTAACAGCAGTCTGGTCTGCGTGATATAGAAGTGTGCATTAGTCACTGTGTGTAGGCGTTCACGGCGTGGCTCACCTCGACTTCTCCCCTGACCGTGGAAAAAAACATATTTTAACCCTAAAAAATTCTGTTTTATCCTGGTTCAGCTGTAGAAAGATTTGGGAACTGATATCTGAAATATATAATCTGATAATCTGAAATATATATATATATATATATATATATATATATAGGAAATGGCATTTACTGGTCCACATAAAGCTGTGTGTCATCAGCATAGAGGGGTAACATATATAGGATAAAAGTGACTTTAGAGTCTGGTACAAAAAACTCTCTTTCAGACACATTTTTATGATCATTAACTTCATAGAGACTTTTAAATTGATTAAGAGAATTGAAGTAAACATCTGCTCTGATGTCATACCTACAAACTGATCATCAGCTGAACTTATCACAAACAACTTCTGCACATTTTCTTTTCTATACTTTGATTTGAATTCAGCTACATCCTTCAGTTTTATTGCCCTTCATGGGATAAAAAGTCTGTTGTTATGTAATTGAACCTGACTTAGACTGATTTTCCTTTCATACACACAAACATAGTGGATAATTTTCAGCCCTGCGTGGTGTCTTCATGTTTAGCTGTCAGGCTGAATACAGCTCCAACAACCGTAACCAGTAAGGTAGGGCCTCCTGTAGGTCACCTGAGAGGCAAAACCAGGTAAAGAAATGTTCTAATCATTGTTCCACTACTACCCTCTGTTGCTCTTTAAGCTGTGAGTCCGTGGTAATAACTGGAGGCAACTCTAATGAGCATATCAATGTTTTTATAAGTGGGCGTAAGAGAATAAAGGTCAGGGATTTTCAACCTAGATAATAAAAGTGAGGGGAGGATTTTGAAAAGTGTGCGCAGTATATACAGTATAGTGGCTTTACATTAGTGGCGTATATATTAGCCAACACCTCAACACAGGAACTAAAATATGATGAAATAAGTACAAAAGTCCCTTATAATCCAACATATACTCTGTTCTGAACTACTTTAAAGTATTTATGATTTTCAAAAATTTCCACCTGTGAAAAACAGACCATCTGTCACAACACTTATCAAAACATGCTGGGTGTTTCATTTCATCCCCAAAATGGAAACTTGGTAGTTATCAGCTCACCCCCTTAGCAGAGGAAACTTCTCTGACGTTGGTTTAGGCACAAACACACCACACAACACTTTGTACCACACTAACGGTCTGATAGAGACTTTTTTGGGGGGGGGGGTATTTATTTTCCATTCAACTGCACAACTGCAAGCATGAGGTCACTGTCTAATGGAGCAGACGTTTACCCTGTAGATCTGCTGCCCACTTCTCAGAATTGTTTGTTCAGCAATGAAAACCAATGTCGTGGTTATTGATGTTGCGCAACATTGCAGCTACAGAAGTTCTCATTATTTGGCCCTCTCCTCTTGTCTCAGTATTTCTTCCTCAGGATAGATGTCAGAGCTAACAACACAATAAACAACATGAATCAACGCTTCATCACCTCATGAAGGAGGATTTGTCTCAGGACTGTTGCATTAGACTGCACTAGTATTAGTATTACTGCTGTAATAAACTGCCAGCTGACTGTGTGCTGTATATATGACTAAAGGTTGACGGTTCCAGGTTCAGCTTTATTGTCAGGATTTATTGATAATGAAGTAAATAAATAAATTAGAATAGAATAACACATTCAAATAGGCATTAGAATAAAGCAAGGTATATTCTACCTTGCTTTATTTTAATCTAATGTAAATGTAAAAGTTATGGTAGGAAGATTTATTATTGGGGGTGAAGGTAGAGCGAAGGGACCGGTTTGGTTATATGCACATATAGACCAACACACCAGAATAATTCGATGTGAATTTCACAGACATGTTGCAATAAATATCACGGTGTTGAAGCATGAAGTGTGGAGCTGAGGTCCATGACAGGAGACCCTCAACACAGAGCTGCAGTGCAGTCACATTCTCACGGACTCGTTCTTCACTGAGTGTTTTGTTTTGCCCTCAGACGGCGGGAGGTGTGGAGGAGACGTTCTTTAAGAACTTGGAAGATCTGATTCGTCACTATAAGAGAAAGAACCAGGGCCTGGCCATGCACCTGCGCCACTCTGTCAAAAGGAAGACGGCCTTGTTGATTAAACCCCCAAACCCACCTGGAAACCCACCTAGAAACCCACCTGGAAACCCACCTGGAAACCCACCTGGAAACCCACCTGAGGAAGAGGAGGAAGATCCATTCGAAGAACCTGATTATGAGAGTATGTCATATGTTTTTTTTACTGATCTTTCTCACAGCATCTTCTTTGACTCATGGTGTATTTGACCTTCTCTTCTCCTTCTTCTTCTTCTTCTTCTAGACGCTCCTAACTCTGATTACGTCGAGGTCCTCCCTGATTAACACGAAGCATCAAGCACATGAAGAAAGTGCCAAAGATGTTTTGGGGAAAAGGTCTGAACAATGGGACTTAAAAAGGACGACGGATCAAGTTCAGAATGATGAATAAGGAACGTGGACAATGGACACGTCCTTAAGAACAAAGATCTTCATCTTGTATTTTCATTTTTTTTTTTTGTTGTTGCTGTTTTTATCCAGCGGATCAGTGGTCATTCCACCACTTTGCTCCAGACTGAAATATCTCAACAACTATTTATTGGATTGCCATGAAATTTGCTTCAGATACTCGTGTTCACCAGAGGATGGATCCTCCTGACTTTCATGATCCTCCTGACTTTCATGATCCCCTGACTTTCCTTCTAGTGTCGTCAGCAAGTTTTGTACATCTGGGACACACATTCACGTCCTCCATGAGCCTTAGTCTTGTCCTAGTAGTCCTCAGTCTTTTACAGTTTACAGTTATGTGGTAGGACTTGTTCCATCTGATCATTTGCATATGACGCATGCTAGTTAGTTATAGGCATATGGAAAGTCTTGACCTATTAAAGGGAAGGTCTTGATGCAGCAAAATTTACCCAAATATCTCAAAATGTGTGATCCAGTCATCCAGCTGAAGGACAGTTTCATTATTCCTCAGCCGTGGTCTCATTTACATGTTGTTTCACATCATTAACAGTTGTGAAAGGCACAACTTCAGCTCCATAAACTGAGAGACTAAACAGTTTAACCACTCCGCGCTTGTAGCTGAGCTGAAACACCATTTCTTGCTCTTCACATGTTGAATTAATGAAGAAACAGGAAACTCGCACAATAGTCACGTATGTTTAAATGTTCTAAAAGCGCTCAACCTGAGCTTCCTGAAGCAGGACACAAAATGAAAGTATCAGTCTGGTCGACCAAGAAACATGAGAAGAGCAAAACCACAATGTGTCTCAAATGTTTTGACTTCTCTGTCCTGGTTGTTTGGTCCTTATTATGTCGGGGACTATTTTCTGCGGTGCACTGATCCATATGTGGCGCTGCATAGAGTATTTTGGGGCAGCAGGTGTGTGCGTGGGACTGAGTCTGTGTGTGTTTCTGGTGATGAAAGTTTAATAATAGTATTAGTAAAAGTTTTTGGAAACATTGGAGCTGTACGGCTCAGAAGAATAAATACTCTCACACTACTGAGTTACTCAGGTACAGTCAGTGTTGGTTTTGCTCTTGTCATTAAAGTGTCATTAAACTTTTGATAGATAATACCTTTGCATGTTTTTCCCAGACTTTAACTTTGATTATTGGATCTTCAGTCGAGGGAATTTAATGTTATGAAGAAATATTTCAGTGGGTTTGACCTTTGTTCTGTTAAAGAGCATGTACATGTACATATGAGATTTTTAATGTGGGCTATTTATTCATATATATTATGCAAATTTTTTGAAAACAAGAAACATGATGTTGTAAAAGATAAACATACTGTGATGCTTTTTTCAAAGAGCATAAAGACAATCCTCAGTATTATGTAACTAGTAGTTTTCATATGCAATTTAAACATGTAGCATTAGAATCACAGGACTTGGATGGATTTGATGAATATGTAATATTAAATTTTCTTCTTCTTTCTTTTTGACAAGGAGGTTAATAATTGATTTTAACTTTCATCCTGATTAATGAGGGACTAAAATAAGATCTGTTTTTATTCTGCAATTGCCAAAAATCTTTCTGCTGTATGTGAGACTGTAATTGGTCAGTTTTGCCCTGTTCATCATTTCTTGTCACCTGGTTTGTCAAAGCAGTGAAGGGAGGGTCCAGACAGGAAACAAAATGTTGGCGTGAACACATTTGCATTTAACAAGTACTGTAAAGTTGACAGAAGAAGTCGGATATGTTGATTGTTTTGTTTTAAACCAAAGAATCATGATCATATCTAAACGTATTGCATTTATATTGTTATAGCTTATAAGCTTGCAGCTTTGTCTTGTGTGGTCTGGCTGCTGTGCACTCAGCCTGGCGTTGCTTTATCTTCAACATCGTTTACAGGTTGTATTGCAACAGATGTCACATTATTTTTGCTTTTATTTTGATTATATATTTTTACATTTGTTTTTATTTGCTGCAGACATCTAATATTTGACATTAATGGAACCTTTTGTTTTTAATCAGGCAACTCACTCACTCCTTATGATTATAATCCTGTGAGGTTCACTGTGACATACAAGTCACTGTTGCAGACACAAGAGACCTAAAACTCTGAGACTGTCCATCATGTCCTCGCCTTTCACGCGGATATGGACCGATATATGAATTTTGCAGCTACACAGACCTGTAGACCTGTTTGTTACAAAGTCAGACTTCTCTGTTTTATGGTCTGTGCGGACTAAACATCATCACACATCCTGTCTCTGTTTTCACACCCCACCAGTACAAGCTGATCTGAGCCCCTTCACATTTCTTTAACTGACCTTTTATTAAGCATTGCTTTCGTTACTTTGGTACTGTTATCATATTTCTTTGCACATTCATTTTTTTGAGGGAAGATTGATTTATTTTTGCACATTTCAAGTTAATGCATATCTCTGCCTCTTTAATTTATGTGACCAAACAAGTGCACAGGGGAAACAACAAAGACACGCGTGAAAAAAGTGGAAAAAGTCAGTGGTGTGTTTAAAGACAGGACGCATGGTCTAACCACAGTTTCCACACATAAATACAGAAGCAATTATGATCCTCTGCATCCACTCATACACACATGCACAAACGTGCTTTCACCCACCCTCAGTTAAAGTTGGCAGGAAATCTGAAAACAAATATAATATGTGATTACCATGACTGATTTATAAGGGCTGGCCTCAGGAACATAAACTTTTTTAAGACAGGGCACTTGTATTGGATTGCATTAGAATGTATTTGAACCAAAGTGTTGATTAAAAACATGTTTAAAAAAAGGTTTAATTTATTTAGTTTTATTTGTTCTATTCTATTTTATTTTGTACCTTTTATTTTGTTCTATTTTATTTAGTTTAAGTCATTTTATTGTTACATTTATTTAATTATTTATTTTATGTATTTTATATTGTCTTTTTTATTTTATTTCATTTATTTAGTTGTATTTATTTTGTTTTCTTGCATTTATTTTATTTTATTTTTTACAGTAAAGTAAGGCTGTTTCTTGCTCCGCCCCTTTGGTTACGTATCTCCTCGCGTGGCCTCTTCCAACACAGGTAATGGAGGGGGGGTTATACGTTGCATAAATTCGTTTAATTAATGAAAGATACAAAGTTAAAGCTTCCACATTATGTTTTAACATAAGGTATAAGTAGTTTAGTAATATAACACATTCATTTATATCATACACCTATCAATATTAGCTTTATTGATAAAGAATTAACCTGTCGTCTCTCCCTTTTCTCGAACATGGTCCGTTCCTTCCTCGTTCGAAGCTCGAAGCGGGAGGAGGCTGCCGTTGTGTTGCCGGTTGTTGCTTATGAAGAAAGAAAAAACCACCAAAGGTAGTCTGCGATGAAAAAGCAGGAAAATGTGGTTCTTTTACATACATGAGCAGCGGTTAAAAGTTATAAGCCACTTTTGAAATAAGCAATTTAATTTGCTGTTGTCATGAAAGACTAAGAAAGGCTTGCTAGCTAGTGTTAGCAAAGTCCCTAAGTTAGAGGTTCAAGATGGACGTTGTTGTCTTTGCGAGCTAATGCGTTATCTAACGATTTAAAACTTATAAAGAACAGTTTTGTTCCACAGGATGGACCTGACGACGTGTTTGAAGTCTCTGTTGTTGGCTATCCAGCAGTACAGAGACAGCAGGACGGTACAAAACGCAGCGCAGCTACAGAAACAAGTGGAGGTGAGCGCTGCTTTCTGCCTCAAAGGTTCAAATGTTCAATGTTTCATCCACAAAAACATGGAAATCACACTGAAATCACTGGTCTGATTTATAGACAGCTTAACAAGGCCACAGGTGTGGTTTCAGAGTCAGTAGATACACAGTGATAGGGCAGAATATCTCGAGGAGGCAGGTAGTAAATCAGGGGTTATGTTATGATTAATTATGATTAATTAAACAATGTGCATACAGTAGTTAAGTTGCCATAAAGGCTGGATGTTTTGTATACCCAAATATATACAAATGAAATACTCATTTGTAGAATTTACTTTGGGGTCTGAGAAATTGTGATGGGACAATATACATTTATACAATAAACATATTCCTTGTCCAGAAGAAACAAAGAGTGTGATTATATAGGCTGTTTTGCCAGTTACCACTGTAACAACACACCAAGCAAATTAAATGCAGTCTAATACGACAGTCCTGTAATGCATGCTCAGTTTTTGTTGAAACTGTTGGTCATTTTGTAGGTAGTGATATGTGGTGCTGTTGGACAGTACCTGTATTGCATTACACTGAGAGGTGATTTCTTTCTAGTCGTTTCGTTACTAAAAGAAGAAAAAAGAATTGCTGGATTGCCTCATAGAATAGAATAAATTATGTTACAATGAAAACAAAGTGTGAATGTGTTTGGACCAAAATGAAAATCTGTTTTAGCCTTGTGATTACAAGCCAAAATACTGGTACAGATATTTAAGCTTTTCTGAAAGTTGGTTGGTACATTTACACCAACGTAGCCTACAGTCTGCAGTAAACATGCTCTGTGTGTGTGTGTTTGTTTGTTTGTTTGTTTGTTTGCTTGCTTGTTTGCAGGAGGTTTCGGGCCTAAATTGTGACCAGCTGCTGTCTTCAGGCCAGGTGTTACCCAGTGAGTGTGTGAGTGGACTGGTGGAGCTGGTTGGAAACCCAAACACCAGCCCGAACTTGACAAGCTCCATCATCTCCCTGCTGGCAAAACTAGGTAGTGTGCACCTGTGTACATACATCATATCCCTTTCCCCCATCACACACATGCCACAACCTCAAGGCTGTAGCAGTTTTTCATGTTGGTGTCACATGGGAACAGGATCTTCTTTCTTGCAGAAAACTGAAAACATAATCCTTGTCTTTTTCCTATCTTGCACACACTCCCTCAGCCTGTGATGATGACAGTCGGGAGATACTTCACAGCAGCTACAACCTCACCAGCACCCTGGCCTCTGTCATCCACTGCCATAGTGCCACACCCAGAGAGCCACTGCTACTGCAGGTATGTCCATCCCTGCAGACAGTTTGGTGTTGCCTTGTCAGGCAGTGTCTTCTCTGTACAGGATATTGTCAGTGCACATTTTGAGCATCAAACTGAAAAAGATGCATTCAGTAACGGATGAGGTTGTCTCTAAAAATCCTGATGGTGCCATGTATTGTTTGATGACCTTGTAATGAATCAAGCTAAAATGAGTAATTGTTTTTATGTTAAACTTTGTAATGGATCATATGATGTAAAGATGCGTTTGTGTTTCAGTGTTTACAGGTGCTGCAGAAACTGACGTACCACACTCGCATCTTCCAGTCGACAAACTACATCCACGAGCTCATCGCTTTCCTCATGACCAACATGTAAAACTTGCATCTCACATCTCACAGTATGATGTCATGAGAGTGAAGGATTGTTTGGATCCAGCTAATCATATTACGCTCTTTCGCTGCAGCCAGTCTCACAATGACGACATCATCATGCCCTGCCTCGGCCTCATGGCCAACCTGTGTCGTGACAACCACTCGGTGCAGAGCCACATCAAGTCTCTGGTGAGTCTCAGCTGAATAAATGACTCAGGGGGTCCGTCTGTGTGTGTGAGGACGGACATGAACATTTTTACTTTCAGTTGCTTTTTATTTTAACAGGTTTGCATTTCCTTCCTCCAGCTTCTCAGTTGTAGGAATTTGCTGCATTTGTTGAAGTCATGTGACAGTGAATAGAATATCTTTGGTTAGGCAATACAAGACATCTGAAGACGTCACATTTCACTCGAAAACAGAGATGAACATTTTCACTATTCTTTGACATTTTATGGAAAAATCAAGAAAATAAGTGAGAATGTGAAAAAGTGTTGAAGTGCTGAAGCTAAAGAAATATAAATATGCTAATAAAATAGTATTTAAAATCGGTTGCAGGAAGCAGGGAGTGTTTGACAGATGCTGAAATATAGAATTCCACTTTTTTTGCAGGTAAAACAAAAGATTTTTTTTTTTTTTGTGAGTTTTATTATTTAAATTTAAATGCCCTTACAAGAGGTTTGATTGTTGACTGTGGTGATTTTGTTTTTGTATCACTTGTTTTGTGTCTCACTGCACTTACTGTATGTGATGTCCCGAGGGTTTGGGTTGTTTTTGTTGTGAGCCCACCAAAGCAAATTACTGTCAGCTCTATTGAATTGATAGTAAAGCATCTGAAAGAGGCAGACAAGATTAATCTTATTAGACTCATTAAAAACACAACTGAAAGTATCTTGTGGGGACTTTTAGATATCACACTTTGGTTCTTGTGGTTTTTTTTTTTTTTTTTTTTAGGACAGTGTGAAGCCATTTTATCGAACACTGATCAACTTCCTGGCTCACAACAGTCTGACTGTGGTGGTCTTCACCTTATCCATACTGTCCAGCCTCACTCTGAACGAGAAGGTTGGAGAGAAGGTGGGTTTCTTTTTACTGTGTGTTGGGTTTTCAAAGAATGACAAGGTTGTTGTTTTTTTTTTAATCTCAACAGCACAATTGTTTGTTCCTTTTTTGTGTTTGTTCCTCTTTTTACTTCAGTTTTTATTTACCACTCGAAGAATCTAACTGCAGCCTCATTCATCTTCTTTGTATCTGGGTTTGTTCCCACCAGCTCTTTGACGCAAAGAACATCCACCAGACGTTCCAGCTCGTGTTCAACATCATTGTGAACGGTGATGGCACTCTGACGAGAAAATACTCAGTTGACCTTTTGGTTGAACTGTTGAAGAACCCCAAAATAGCAGACTTCCTCACTAGGTATACAGATGTAGACGTTTCTAATGTAGGGTGTTTAACCGCAGTGGTCGCTTCAGTGCTCTGTGGACTGTGAATTGCATTGTTGAAAGCCATATTTCCATTGCTAGGTACCAGCACTTCTCAGCATGCGTGTCTCAGGTTTTAGGACTGCTGCAATCAAAAGACCCAGATTCTGCAGCCAAGGTGAGACGACAGAAACCAGACAATTATACACCAAACATGTTATACATTATTCTGTATGTCTTTATTTAACATTTCCACTGTAAAAACAGGTACTGGAACTCTGTTGGTTAAAATTGTCGCATCTTTTTAAAAAAAAATTTTTAATGCAAGACTGGACGTTTTATTTGGCAGACAATAAAGCAATGACAGGAAATGAGGAGGCGACATACAACAGATGTCTCCAGCTGATATCAAATATGACATGTTATTTTACTCAGTTCCTTAAAGCTATAACTCTAGGATCCTTTGAGGAAGAGATTTTTAACATCTGTACATGCTGATATCTGCAGGTTGAAGCACACAGGTTGTCAAAATTAAAAACAATGAAGTAACTCCACCCACCATGCAGTGTGAATGGCCAGAAGAGGGTCTTCAAAGTAGATCATTAAAATGTGATGTTGTAAAATGAGCTGTAGTGCAGGTTAAAGACAGAATTGTGTCTATAGCAGGTCAAAGGTTTAAATGAGCGGATCTGTTAATCCATCAGATTTTTTTTTTTTTTAACTATTTAGTGTTTGATCTATAAAATGTCAGAATATAGTGAGGCTTTAATCCTGATTTGTGTGTGTTGTCTGCAGGTGTTGGAGCTCCTCCTGGCCATGTGCAGTGTGTCAGGTCTGCGCTCGCTCCTGTGTGAGGTGGTTTTCAAACCAGCGGGGGCCAAACTCAGAGCAGCAGGTCGAAGGCAGGTGGCCGGACCGGACGGGGGACGCAGACCGGAGGCCGGGCTCGCTCTGGTGCAGTGGCTGAGCTCGCCTGTGGAGGGCGCTGAAACTTGCTCTCTCCAGGCCCTGCACCTGTTGAATGAGCTGCTGGAGGTACGACATTAAAACACATGCATGAACCCAAAATATAATTCCTTGTTCAATTTAAATACAAACTTGTACTTAAAATTACCTCTTTAATTTTAAATCTTCCCACATTAGTTTTACATTAGTGTGTAATCACTGTGGCAACATTACAGCAGCTCTATATAAAATACATTTAGGACCACCTGATTTTTCTGTGTGACCACCTGTTAAATATAAAGTAAATATATGTAAAGGCTGGATATGGTTGGTAAAATGATCAAAATTGACTGAAACAAGCTTCTTTGAATTTGATTTTAATCAGTAAATATCAAAGAATAAGTAAACCAGACATTTTAGGCTGTGGACATGTTTTAACTCTCTCTGCTACAGACACATTTCATCTGGTGCTAAATCAGAATTGAGGTTTGATAATCAGGTCTAATTACATTTAAATTTTAGGTCAATATGTGGAAATTTATATCAGCTGCACTTCTGCTTTTACACAATGCTGCATATGTTATTTTGGTTTCTCTTTGGTTTAAGTTTTTGCATCACCCTCTGATGTGACGTGTTGAGCTTTTACCACTCCTCAACGTGACTATAGGTCTCATGGATCCAGGAAGTCGCTGTGTCTGTATCTCTAACAGAAAGATTCTCCTCATTCTGTTTCTTTCCCTCCCGCCCTCCTCGTCCTGATCTGTTCAGGAGGCTCTGGGAGCAGAGAGCGTCCCTGATAGTGTGGTGAGCTTTGTAGAAATGTTGCTTCCAGTCCTGTTGGGGCTCCTGAAGGGCCTTGATCCTGCAAAGGGAGACGCTCAGCTGAGGAAACACTGCCACCGCATCACACACGTTACCAGCTTGCTGCTTAATATCCTTCCCCTGACTGTGCCGCTCTGCTTTTTGTGTATGTTTCTGTCTTTCTGGTTTGTTTTGAAGCCTTAACTCCTCCACTCCTGTGCGCTGAGGACTCCACCAGATCCTTAGTGTCCCGTCAGGTGAGCGCTCAACTCTGCCTCTCACAGGTTCAATCCCTCCTCTCCTGTTGCCATAACAACAGCCCCCTCACCTGTCTCCCTCCCGGCTCCGACAACGATCTCAGGTGAGTGACATCTGGAGTTATGATCATTATTTAATATTGTACATATGTACTTGGGTGTCACTGTGATTGCACGTCAGTTTCTTCTGTTTCCGTAGCTCGGTCTCACAAAGAGGTGTGATGTATGTTTACACACGTGTGACCGCCAAACTGATGCGAACACCTTAAACACAGTCAGATCTGTCACAGCAACACGTCGCTCCTTTATTACAAAACTGCTGACATGTTGATGCATCAGTAATGATTGTATAATATATAATAACTTGACTGAGAGTTTTGTAATAGTTGGGAAGTGTAAATTCATGCTGCATGTTTACCTGAAGTTATATAAATGTTTTGATCTGAATACTTTTAAATGCTTAAAGTTGCTTAAAGTGTGTGTGTGTGTGTGTGTGTGTGTGTGTGTGTGTGTGTGTGTGTGTGTGTGTGTGTGTGTGTGTGTGTGTGTGTGTGTGTGTGTGTGTGTGTGTGTGTTCAGTCAGGTGTGTGCAGACGCTCTGCTCAAGACTCTGGAGTTAATGAGCAAACTGAGACAGCAGGTGAAAGACATGGAGACTAGCTTCTACAGGATGTTACAGGTAAACACACACACACACACACACACACACACACACACACACACCTTTCACCTCCTGTGCTTCGTCTCTAGCGTTCTTTCCTGTACTGTGGTTTTCTCTGTGACCTACTTCTCTCTCTGGCTCTATCATCCAGGATCAGAGGATAGTTACTCCCCTCTCTCTGGCGCTGACGTCCCACCACAGAGAGCGCGTGCAGACCGGCCTCTCTCTGTTGTTTGAAGCCACGCCCCTCCCAGACTTCCCCTCATTGGTGTGAGTTACAGCCACAAAATGCATTTACAGTTATTTCTAACACACAGTTTATATTTATTCCCAGTTCCTCTTAATTAATCTAATCTCATAGTAACATCAAGAATGTCGAGTCAGGTTCATTAAATACATCTCGCGTCAGACTTTCAGTCTCCCATAAGACACCGTGGGTAAGTGGTTCACACCCTGCAGTTTGTGACCCTCCAGACACACCAGCAGAAACTTTTAGTGGTCACAAACAAATATTTGTGTTTAATTATTTATTTATTTATCTATTTCAAATTTTCTTCTTGTTGTCTTGTCACCTCTTCATGTCTCTAAAAATCCTTTATAGGACCTATTTGTAAGTTTTGCTATTGCTAACTAGCTAGCGTTAGCATTAACAGCTGCGTGCTTGATCAGTGAACACAGTGACACGAGGAGAACAGAGTGTGGAAGTTTATTTGAAAGTAAAAATGACCCACTTACATGTAAGTTGTTTAGATAATATGGAAAAATGTTGCTGTTGTTGATTCCATCCGTCAAATTTTGAAGTCTGGGGGAAAGTATCGCGGCCAACAACGCCTATCGCCAGAGGGAGGCCGAGCTGTCCGTCAAACGTGTTGCAGTGCAGGAAGTCCCACCTCCCAGGACAAACACCAGCGTCCTGGACTCTTCCAGTGGTTGCAGCAGGAGTGTCAGCAATCTGGTTGAGAAGATCCAGAATGGTTTGGAGGTACAACATGCACGTGTTTTTAAATTGATACTGGGAAGCTCCTGTATATTGTTTAGTGTAAGACTTGCATCATATACTGAGACTTTTCAGTTGATTGAATCTGAGAGGAATATGTTCACTGTGATCTGAATATTACATGAGGCTGGAAAAAGCCTCATCCCTTCAGGACCTCAAAGAGTGTTCAGATAACACAGTCGCTCTGCAACCGGTGACAAGGGGGTCACAATTCAGAATCTTCATTGTGTCAGCCACTGTGGTGCATGTGTTAAAATGAGCTCCCTCCAGCTGCTAACAGTATTTGTGGGTGTGAAATGTTTTTTCTCACGGACGTCCTCTTGTTCGTAGCTGCAGGAGCAAGTGAAGGACTCACACGTGTCTGAGATCATCGACGTTTATGAACAGAAGCTCTCTGCATTTGCGGTGAGTACGTTTGTCAGATGACATGAGAATTTACAGAAGAACTATTATCACACCGTCTACATGTCGGAATAAAATATTAGAAATATAATTAAAAGAATTAATTAAATCTAGAAAGAACTCCATCTGCACAAAACTACGACCTCAAATATGATTGTAACTTGTTTGGATCGTCACCTTTTTGACACAGCGTCACAAAGGTTTGAAATTACGTGAGATTGTAGGAATGTTTCTCTGTTTCTCGTCATTTTTTAACTAGCTGCAGGTGCAGGGGAACAAATGGAGATACATGGGTTACAGCCGTAATTATGAAAACTGTATTGATGTTAGAGCTGTGACGGTATTGGCTGTGGCTCATTAAGTTTAACATTGTCCTCATTAAATGACGGTGGGCTCAGTCACATTTCTTTGTCGCCCCATCAGTCTAAGGAGAGTCGTCTGCAGGACTTGTTGGAGGCGAAGGCTCTGGCTCTCTCTCAGGCCGACCGTCTCATCGCTCAGTATCGCTTCCAACGAGCTCAAGCTGAAGCTGAGGTGACATTCACACACCTGAACAATTCACACAGTAGCTGCATGAATATGACTATATAATACTATCCTTTTCTGGCACTAGTTTAGGACTTTAGGAGTCAGAGGTGAATGTGACATAAAAACCACAGGACAGGTAGAGTCTCCGGTTGCTGAGACCTATTTTCTGCTCTGTGTTTTTTTTTTCAGGCTCGTAAGCTCGGCTGTTTGCTGAAGGACGGCGAGCGCCGGCGCGAGGATCTGCAGGGCGAGCTGAGCAACCAGGTGCTGGAGGTGGAGCGCTCCAAGGCCGACATGGAGGAGCTGCTGCAGCACAACGCCAGGCTGCAGCAGGACTCGGAGGAGCACCAGGCCCTCAAAGGAGCCTACAACACCCTGCTCAACAGGTCAGAGGCAGTGAGGCTTTGTTAACCAGATCCAGACATTTGAATCGTTAAAACCAGGATTTTCTTGACAATAAAATGATGTTTTTTCACCCAAAAAACAAGGTTCCAAAAACAGAATCAGAATTTAGCTGTTTCATGCAAAAAATATTATTTCTAAGTTTCTGTTTTCACATTAATTAACTCCATTAAAAAGGTTCTTTAAAGACTCACATTCAGTGAAAGGAGTTTTTATAATAAATACAACCTGGTTGACTGAACACAAACATGATCCAGTCTCATCGACTTCATTAAAGGTTTTCTCTCTTTCGGCCCAAAAAGCCCAAAAAAATAACTTTAAGAAAAAAACCAGATTATAATTCTGTTCCTTTTTGTATAATAATACAAGTTGAAGGCTATAATCACATTAAAACTCAAAATGATAAAGAAAGAAACGGTATGAATTCTTACTATAAGGGTGTGTCAGGTGTGAGCAGGTGCAGGTAACGTGTCGTTCTGCCGCAGGTTCAATGAGAGCGAGCGGCTGCTGAAGGAGCTGCAGGCGGCTCACATCTCTCTCACCAAACAGAGCGACACACTGAGGAAGAGCCATGAAGCGCTCCAACTCCAACACGAAAAGTAATACACACACACACACACACACACTTCAGTCCTGGCATTTATCTTTGCATCTTTATGTCCTAAGTCCTCTCCACATTCTCTCTCTCTCTCTCTCTCTCTCTCTCTCTCTCTCTCTCTCTCTCTCAGGATGGCGTCGGTGTTGGAGGAGAGAGGGGAGGAGATCAGATCCCTCCAATCAGATCTACAGCAGAGAAACAGTGACATCGCAGGTGAGTCAGACTTCAGCACCTGTCAGCTGGTAAACCCAGAGCGCCGTCGTAAAATAATTAACACTTTGGCGCCACGTGGTGGTCGCCGTGAGAATGACCGCGTGGGTTGATGCTTTGGCTCGGTCCTGTCAGATCTGCGTGGGGAGCTGCGGGCCGAGGAGGAGAGGCTGAAGGAGAGGGATCAAGAGAAGAGGGACCTGGAGGAGACGGTGGATGTTTTGAGGAAGGAGCTTAACAAGACGGAGCAGGCCAGGAAGGACGCCAGCATCAAGGTGACAAAGAGAGTGAAAGCAGAGATAGAAGAAACACAAACAGTCATTTTCAGTCATTACATAAATCGGTCACTACTCTTCAACCTTTAACCTTTCCTGTTTTTTCCAGGCGTCCTCCCTGGAGCTGCAGAAGAGCCAGCTGGAGACGAAGCTGAAGCAGAAGGAGGATGAGCTGAACAAACACTCGGCGATGATCGCCATGATCCACAGCCTCAGCAGCGGCAAGATGAAGAGCGACGTCAACCTGTCGCTCTGAGGAACGCACGGAGACGCAGATGAGTCGGGGGGGACAGAACAGATTCTGTTTTTTAAACTCACAAAGATTTATGGACAATGATCTTAATTTTTAAACCAGTTAACACACTTAATGAACTAAACTAAAAACGAAGCTGTATTTAAATCATTGTATGTGTCGTGTTTGTGTCTGTGTTTTTATTGTTTGCTGAATAAATGATGGATTTCTGTTCGTACTGGATTCCTCAGTCCAATAAAATGTACACGTGTCTTGAAAATGAATTTTATACTGATAGTTTCAGCAGCAACAAAATAGATCAGATTTAATCCAAAAACACACATTTGATCAGACAGACGTGTGTGTGTGTGTGTGTGTGTGTGTGTGTCTGCTGTGAAAGGGTTAAATATTGTTTTCAGGTTGTCCATCCCTTTGACGGAACTTCTTCAAATTTGGCATTAACATTCACCAGGACTCAAGGACGAACTGATTAGATTTTGGTGGTCAAAGGTCAAGCTCAGTGTGACCTTTTTAGCCATTAATCAAGGCTTTACAGCAATTATGACAAATCTTCCCACAAATGGTGAATATTCTCTCTGACTCTGGATAAACAGGGATGAGACCTGGAACTAGTTTGAGTGGAGGAGGGATACGACCACGAGGAGATTCTAGTTTTCTAATGTAACTTTAAGGAAAATAATGAAGTCATCATCCACGGCTTCCTCTACGGCAGGTGAGTGACGAGCCGCATGCTTTTTATTTTAATTTGTTTAATGAAATCAAAATATGTAAAGTACACATGCAAAAATACTATTTCCTTTTAATGTGAATGTAAACTTAAAAGTATTTATGTGTGTGTGTGTTAGACGTGGCCCGACTGTCCAGCTCAGAGTTTGATGGCTTTGAGATGCTTCGCCTGCCGTCCTGCACAGTGTGGCTGCCAGAGATTGTGCTGGAAAACAAGTGAGATTCAAATTTCCTGTATTTGTTTACATGTATAAAGACAAACAAACAAACAAACAACCTTTTATCACACAGCTGCAAAACAAAGGTTCAGCAAATGTTCCCTCCTGTTGCTCCTTTGTTTATGTTTGTTTCCACCGACACATTCGAGGAAACTTAATGTGAAGATCAGTGAAGCTGGAGGAAACAAGCAGCTGATCATTATTATGTGTTTTTGGCTTTAAGATGCAAAGTTTTCAATTTAATTACATCTGATCCTTTTCCTCCAATGAAGAATCTATGAATATGTAAACTGAGATTTAAGATGAGCACAGAGAAACTTTCCCTCTTCAGCAGATGAAAGTTTAATCCACATTATTTGTTTCAAATGGTGCACTTATGTCGGCACTGTTTGTCCAGCAGAGGGCAGCAGTGACCTCGGAGCTGTGCTCTTCTGTTATTGTCTGTTGCTGCATATTTCCTGTCATTCATCACAGATAAAATACATGTTTCAGTGTAGTTCAGTTTGTATTTCATTTAATATGTGGTTTACTGTGCACAGCCCTAAATGGGACAGAGACAAAACCTCCCCAAACTTTCCTCTCATGTTCAGTCTGTGCAAACATGTTCTAACTAGTTCACACAGCATCATCAGCAGGAAACAGTTTAACCTGACCGGTTACCCCTCTGCACTTATATTTTACATGTGGTTTTGAGGGAAATGCAGCTTTGACTCTCAGACAAACACCTCAGATGTGGGTAATGTGGGTGATGTCAGTAGCTTTAAACACAAGATGAATGAAAACAAACAACTGAAGTTCTGTTCATTTGCAAAAGTTATCTAATCACCCTTCACCTGGTACAACACAGGTTTGACCTGCTAAACATCATGCATAAAGTAGATCAATATGGTTGCCTACGCAGGAAGCAATCAGGTTTATCTTCAGAGCAAGCCGAGGTGTTCACAGAGGAAGGGGTCGACCTCACAGAGAAACTCGATCATCTCTGAACTGGCAGCTTCACCTTTCTTCCTCACTGTGTCGATGACAAAACGAGCTTTGTCTCGTTTGTTCTGCATCTCGTCCACTGACTCCCTCTCAGAGTCCGTGATCACCTTCTTCTCCAACAGTTTGTCCAGCAGACTCTGGAGAACAGGTTCTGATATCCCATCGATGAAGCCGCTCCGTGTGTCCAACAGCCGGTCGTTTGAGACGAGACTCAGAGGAATCGTCCCGCAGGACTTTTTTACTCCGGACGACGAAAGACAAACTCGTCTTTCCCAGACACAGCGGCCGCTGTCAGTGTCTCTCAAACACAGTTTAATATGTTGTTTGACTGTTTCTAAAATCACCTGGAATGACGGGAAGAAGTTGTCGTAGTCGTTGCAGTCAAATTCAGATTCTGTCGGTTCGACTCGAAGCGAGTCGTCTTCAGGACAAGTGGACAGTGTGTAAACCTGATCCGGCTGCAGTTTACACTGTGGGGTTTTTTCTATGTACCTCTCATCTCCGACTAACTTCTTCCTGGTGCGCTGCACGTCCCGGAGAGAGACGTTTCTCGGTAGCAACAACACGTTGATCACAGATTCAACATCAGGATCAGGTGAGGGCCTGTAGAAGAGCAGAACCAGCGCTCGGACCGGGACAAGAGGCGAGTCTTCATCCTTGACGTTACCGAAACCAGAAAACCCAGTGATGTTTATAATGACATGAGTTTCTGTTATCTCATGAGGGGTGATCAACTCCATGCTCTCCTCCTTCACATGAGCTACTGACAGGAAGTGGCATCCTCCTGTGGAGCTGATCTCACAGTGTGGGAGATGAAGCCGACACACAGACTGCTGGACACATCTGATGTCAAACAGGGGTCCTGCAGGCTTCTTGTGATACTGAGCCAGTTGCCTCCTGTCCCAGGGGACGATCCTGTAAACCACGTCCCCTTCTCCCTCCATGTGAAACAGCAGGCCTGTCACTCTGCACTGGTACAGGCCTGGGCGGGAGCACTGGAAGCTGTAGCTTTCATCGTTTTCTTCCTCGGTGATATCGGGTGTAAACTCCTCGTAGCTGGTTTGTGACGTCACGTCAGGTGAACTTTGAGCTCGTCTAAACTTCCTGTTCTCTGCAGAGATGATCTGACTGAGTGAGGGAACGCTGACAGAACGAGGCAAACGGCCGGAGTCTCTTCCACTTAAACCGGGATCTGAGGAGGAGATGTGGAGCTGAGAACAGGTTGGCAGGGTGTTTGTGACTGAGTAGTTCACAGCTGCAACAGACGCCTCCGTTTCCACCAGGGCTTCACTGTCGCTGGTGTTTTCAGGCTGCAGAGTAAAAGACTGAAATGCATCTTGTCCTTCAGTGTGGACATCAACATTCAGGGAGTCAACAGGACTGTATAGTGGACGTAGACTGTAAGGCATCATTTCGTTTTTACAATAACCATGAGACTCAGGTTTCAACAAGGACTCATGTGATAAAAATTTACCGGTCTCATAGACAGATCCTCCATGAGACCAGGAGTCTAGAGAATCCATCTCATGTGCGTCTATTCCAAAGAAAGATAAAGATCCATCATTATCATAGACAGATCCTCTACCAGGTTCTTCAACTGGTTTACGACAGAAGTATGAAGAATAGCAAGTAGAACCGCTCACTATAGGGTGAGATAAATGTTTATGATTAAGACAATGCTGCTTTGTCCGGGCGTCATGGATAACTGCACTACCAGGGCGAAGACAAGTATAGACAGCTTCACGGTCAGGGTCAGGGTCAGGTTGTGCAGAATTAACTCTGCAGATCCTGGACAGAGCGTCCCTGATCCTTCTGGCTGCCCGGCTGAAACACGACGATCCTCTTCCTGTTCTTTCATGTTTCACAGTCGACGCCATTTTGCTGCGTCACAGTCGGAGTCGGTGGAGCTGAATGAGCAACAGAACCCAGGAAATGATCGGGAGACGTTCTCGTCCGTCTTTCTGAGACGCAGGTCTGACTTCACATCTGTGCATCACCTCTGTGCTCATTTCCTGCCCGTGTTTTCAGTCCCTTCTTCAATCCACAACCGACTCTTCTCTTTCTGTCTCTTCGTCTGCTTCGTGTTTTTCTGCTCCCAGACCCTGAAATCAGTTAAGAGGAAGTCAGATTAAAATCTCCCACTAATATTTCAGCTCATCTATTCAACAGACTTGTGTGACCCTAAACGCCCCACCACAGGCCTGCAGTGAATTCTACCTTCATGAAGGTTGTAATGTGAATGTTTTTAAGCCGTTTTAGAGAAGTGTTGATTCCACTGTAACACAGGCTAGGTGTACCTAATAAACTGCCATTAGTCATTTATCATTCAAACAACAAAAACTCAACACAACACAAACGATGAAGAAGGAGACAGGAAGCTTCAAACAGCTGAGAAAACAATGTCAGATTAAAACCACGTTTTCCATAAATTCCTGTAACTGATATTTAAACAGAGCAGCGTTACATTTCATAAAAGCTGATAAACTATAAAAGAGAACTAACACTGCACAGCCTCTTGATAAACTGACTCACCCAGACAGATGCTCTTCCTTTACACTTCATCTCTAACAAACTCACAAACTTTTATCTTTTAATAAAGACGTTAATACAGTTTAATGTCTGACTCACCGCTGAGCTGCTCGTCATGTAACGCAGGAAACACTCGATCAGCTGCTTTGTGATTTCTTCCTCTTCTTCTTTTTTATTCACACTGTTCAACTTACAACCGAACAGGACATTAGTTTTGTTCTTCTGTTTAATAAAGAGTAACTGTTAATTCTGCTGTGAAGTCCATTTAAACTTAATGGTACATACAGCTGTAACTCTGATCTGTCTCCCATCACATCATATCAGATGCTTATGAGAACAGGTAGTTTTGCTCTGATATTTGTACCATCTCAGTGAAGCTGTGTCACCTCTAAATGTCTCCCTTGTTCCTTGTTGTTATGGCGCCCCCTGCCGCCATTAATCCACACTACAGCAGTGGATGAGTTCAGGACAGAAACAGAAGCTCAAACTGAAGGAAAACCAAGAACAAGAAGAACCATGAATCAACACCAGAGAGCTGGAGTAAATCCTTCACAGACTCTTTGTAGATATTTTCTTTATTGCAAGTATTAATATTTATTTAACAGAGGACTTACTGTGATTTATTATTATAGTAATATCTTTCTAATGGGTAGAGGACAGTTTTGTCTTTACCATTCTCCGACAGGACATACAGAAGATATGAAAAATATATATCCTAAGAAAAGGATGTTTTCAGTTTATACAGAGGCTACATGTGACTTCAACTACTCTTCTCTGCGTGTGCCCTGGTCTCACTTATTCAACAAGAATCAGCACTTCATGGGGATGGACATGGGTTCACCAGATCATGAAGATCCCGGTGATGCATTCAAGGTTTATCTTCAGAGCAAGCCGAGGTGTTCACAGAGGAAGGGGTCGACCTCACAGAGAAACTCGATCATCTCTGAACTGGCAGCTTCACCTTTCTTCCTCACTGTGTCGATGACAAAACGAGCTTTGTCTCGTTTGTTCTGCATCTCGTCCACTGACTCCCACTCAGGGTCCGTGATCACCTGTATCTCCAACAGTTTGTCCAGCAGACTCTGGAGAACAGGTTCTGATATCGCTTGAATCAAACCGCTCCGTATGTCCATCAGCGTCTGGCTCGACCCATGGGAGCTTTTTCCTGTGGTCAACGAAAGACAAACTTCTCTCACCCACACACTGTGGGAGCTTTTGCTTTCTTTCAAGAACAGGTGGATTGTCTTCATCATCTTTTTTAAGTACACCTGGAATGATGGGAAGAAGTTGTTGTAGTCGTTGCAGACAAATTCATATTCTGTCGGTTCGACTCGAACCGAGTCGTCTTCAGGACAAGTGGACAGTGTGTAAACCTGATCCGGCTGCAGTTTACACTGTGGGGTTTTTTCTATGTACCTCTCATCTCCGACTAACTTCTTTCTGGTGCGCTGCACGTCCCGGAGAGACACATTTTTTGGTAGCAACAACACGTTGATCACAGATTCAACATCAGGATCAGGTGAGGGCCTGTAGAAGAGCAGAACCAGCGCTCGGACCGGGACAGGAGGCGAGTCTTCATCCTTGACATTACCGAAACCAGAAAACCCAGTGATGTTTATAATGACATGAGTTTCTGTTATCTCATGAGGGGAGATAAACTCCATGCTCTCCTCCTTCACATGAGCTACTGACAGGAACTGACATCCTCCTGTGGAGCTGATCTCACAGTGTGGGAGATGAAGCCGACACACAGACTGCTGGACACATCTGATGTCAAACAGGGGTCCTGCAGGCTTCTTGTGATACTGAGCCAGTCGCCTCCTGTTCCAGGGGACGATCCTGTAAACCACGTCCCCTTCTCCCTCCATGTGAAACAGCAGGCCTGTCACTCTGCACTGGTACAGGCCTGGGCGGGAGCACTGGAAGCTGTAGCTTTCATCGCTTTCTTCCTCGGTGATATCGGGTGTAAACTCCTCGTAGCTGGTTTGTAACGTTACGTCAGGTGAACTTTGAGCTCGTCTAAACTTCCTGTTCTCTGCAGAGATTATCTGACAGTCAACAGGACTGGATTGTGGACATGGACTGTAAGACATCATTTCATTTTTACAATAACCATGAGACTCAGGTCTCAACAAGGACTCATGTGATAAAAATTTACCGGTCTCATAGACAGATCCTCCAAGAGACCGGGAGTCTAGAGAATCCATCTCTGCGTCTATTTTCAACAAGGAAGTATCAGTATAGCGATAGACAGATCCTCTATCAGGTTCTTGAACTGGTTTACCACAGTGGTATGAAGAATAACCGGTAGAACCTCTCACTATAAGGCGAGATGAATGTTTAGGATTAAGACAATGCCGCTCTGTCTGGGCTTCATAGATAGATCGACTACGAAGATCAAGACAAGTATGGTCAGGGTCACGGTTTGCAGAATTAACTCTGCAGATCCTGGGCAGAGCGTCCCTGATGCTTCTGGCTGCCTGGCTGAAACACGACGATCTTTTTCCTGTTCTTTCACGTTTCACAGTCGACGCCATTTTGCTGCGTCACAGTCGGAGTCAGTGGAGCTGAATGAGCAACAGGACCCAGGAAATGATCGGGAGACGTTCTCGTCCGTCTTTCTGAGACGCAGGTCTGACTTCACATCTGTGCATCACATCTGTGCTCATTTCCTGCCCGTGTTTTCAGTCCCTTCTTCAGCCACAACCGACTCTGTTTTTTGTGTCTGCTTCGTGTTTCTCCCAGACCCTGAAATAAATTAAGAGGATGTCAGATTCAAATCTCCCACTAATATTTCAGCTCATCTATTCAACAAACAGACTTGTGTAACTCTAAACGCCCCACCACAGGCTGCAGTGAATTCTACATTCATGAAGGTTGTAATGTGAACGTTTTTAAGCCGTTTTATAGAAGCGTTGATTCCACTGTAACACAGGCTAGGTGTACCTAATAAACTGCCAATTGAGTGTAAGTTGTTGTTAAATGAAAATAAGATAGAAAGTGGAACAGAAACCTACAAACCTAACTATTACAAAATAACTGAACAAGAGAAATCAGTAAATATTCTCTTCCACTAAAACACAAGAAGCTCCTTCACTTTCTTCTTTCCACCTCCTACAGACCTTTAATAAACCAGTGTTTATTTTACATAAATGACATTTTAAAATATATTTCATAAACAAGCCACATGTGCCTTTGTGCAGTTTAAGCGCCTACATGTGCACATTGTGTTATACATGTACAAATCTAATTAATTAGTTGTAGTAGTTACACATATAGAATAGCTGAACAGTATAACCATTGTGATTAGCTATCCTGTAAATCAGTTTTTTGTATGTTCAGGTTATAACCGTGCCATGGGAAATGGTTAAAGTGTCGTACCAGATGCTTAAAATGTTCATATTTTAAAAATAATTTTAATCAAAATGCAGATTATTATAGAAATGGTAGGGGACATATCCCCACCATCCCAAACATAAATTAAACCCATATGAATTGCTGTTCCTTGGACCATGAAAGCACATACTCAAAACAAATTAATTGTTTGTTGATGCCTTCCAAACATCCCATATTAGTGATATGACTGTTTTCTGATCTGCCACCTCTATAGTTGAGGTCTGGTTTAGGCACACTGACAAGCTTAACAGGCAAATATCCATCCACCCAGACTTCATTCCTGTTAAGTTTTGTAGAGCTACAACAACCTCATACTACTTTCACTTTGTGGTTGAAGCATTAACTACAAATGATATTCTTGTAAGAAAAGTCTCACTCAAAATACTAAAAGGTCTCCTATAGTCAAGGTTTGTTAATCGATAACAGCTTTAACCTGGATTCGGCTCACCACACTACACCGGAAAGACAGGGTGTGCACAGTATATTGTAAATGTAGCCTGCATCCATGTCCAATCTTTAATTTACGTCTCTGCCTTTACAACTTTACCTCTTTTTGGTTGGCATCGGATTTCTCTCTTATTAGATCTTTCTCTGAAGAATCTTCAATTCCCAAGATAATCTGATACGTACAATTAAAATCCACATGTGGTTAAATTTTTACCATTAATCTAAACTGGTTTCTTGTTACTATGACAGTGCTGTCTTACTGACATAAGGCAGTCAAAATATTAAGAACAATCACTCTGAATAAAAAGTCATCATTTCATAACTTACTGTCAGACATGAGCCTCAGATCCACGCCAACAAAATACAAACAAGCTGTGAGCTATCTGCAGAATGCTGCTCTCTGCCTGTATTATATGGACCTGTTATGCAAATATAAAGGGGCGTGTCCGCTGTTTCAGCCATATAAATAAACAACAATGTCTTAAACAAATGCTTCAAGATTCACTGTCGACTGTGCAGAGACAAAGGTGTTGAGGAAAGATGGCTTCAATTCCTGCAGGTAAGACTTACACTCACTGTATATTTACTGTATAATTTACTTCCTTATTTACTCCCTAAAGTATTTATACATCAGGCCAATGATAAACTCTTTCAGACAGACTAAACTGAACATATGAATTATTTTGCAGGAACTGATCTGAGAATCGTGATGATTGGGAAAACTGGTGTGGGGAAGAGTGCTGTTGGAAACACCATTCTGGGAGAGCGTCAATTCAACTCTCGTCCCTGTTCAGAGTCAGTGACTATCTCCTGTGATAGAAGTGAGAAACGCTTTGGTAGCAGAGTGGTGAGTGTGATAGACACACCTGGGATCGTGGACACAAAGGTCTCCCCAGAATTCATCAAACAAGAAATTGTGAAATGCATCAAAGTCTCATGTCCTGGTCCTCATGTCTTCCTGCTGGTCATCCAAATTGGTCGATTCACCAAAGAAGAGAAAAACTCTGTGGAGGCCCTGCAGAAGCTGTTTGGTCCAAAAGCAAACCAGTACATGATTGTGCTGTTTACCCGCGGTGGTGATCTTGGAGACATGACCATACAGGAGTATGTACGTGAAGGCAGTGAAAACCTTCGTAAAGTCATCCGAACATGTGGAGGCAGGTTCCACGCCTTTGAAAACACCAAGCAAGACACAACTCAAGTCGTGGAGCTGATCAAGAAGATCGACGACATGGTGGCAGGAAACGGGGGATCATGTTACACGAACGCCATGTACAAAGAAGTTCAGGCAGCGGCTGACATGGAAAAGGTCTTGAATGCACTGTTACTACGCATCATGCTTTATCTACAAATTCTTGGTAGAGAGTAAAGAACTATAATCAATGGCCTCAACACATCATCAACATCTAGTCAAAACAGGAAACAGGACAGCTTCTGTAACCGTGTGTGAAAATATAGAATATATCAAAAAGCTTATACACACAGACACACAGACACCTTGCACTTCTATCTTTGTGAGAAAGCTCTTTGACAAAATGCATTCCCTAGCCCTTTACCCTAACCTTAACCATCACAACTGAATGCCCTACCCTAACCCTGACTTTAACCTTATTGTAACTCTGAAACCATGTCCTAAAGACCTTTAAAATTGTACCAGAAAATGAAGAGAGAACAAAATGTCCTCACTTTCCCAAAATATGTTAGGAAAATACTTATTTGAATCCTATGTAGATTTTACAAATATACACACACACTGTGTAAAAAGACATGCATTATACTTATATATGTAAATACAAAACGATATTACATACAATATTACTGCCTCAGGTTAATCTATCAGTAAAAATGTTTTAAAGAAATTACATGTTGTTGATTGTTAGAATTCCTCTTTGGGACAATGATAAAGTTTTAAAGATTAACTGCAGCCTGTAATTATAATACAGGCTGTAATATGCTAATAATAAGGTATTTCTTATCTCTGCTATACATGGACCTGTTCATAATCTTCATTGTGGTTTGGTCTGTCATAACTTTATTTTCACTTGCTGGTGCAACATTTATCCCTTGAAAAGGTCATACTTAGTTGAATTAGGCAAAACAAAGGTGAAATAAAGATATAAATAACTAACGATAATCTGAGTTTGATATATGCAATTTATTATTCATTTTCTGTTGGTGTTATAGATATTAGCTTTAATTTTAACACCCATTGAGCTTTTACATCAATTATTAATTCCACCCTCTTTCCACCCTCGTCTACTTTTATATCAGCTCTCCACTGTGCACTACATAATAAGAGCAAGAAATGCCAAAGTACAGTATGTATTATTCAAAGAACAGATCCATTTAGAGACACAGAGTCTCTGCAGCCTATCGGTAAAGACTTCACCAGACTCTGTAACATCCCAGACGTTTGGAACAAGATATAAACAAGAGATGCACACAAAAAGGTGATTGTTATCTCTAAGTATTTGTAATATTCGATTATGTAGGAATTATTCAATAAAAACCTTTGGCTTTATGGTTTAGTTATTTGATTTTCACTTGTTTTATTTCAACCTGTGCAAAAAAGAAAATAAATATATTCTCAAACAGAAATTAAACAGGACTCAAGAAGCATTTGATGATGTTAAGACAAGCTTTCGGTCACATTCGTTCAGTTCCTTTCTCAGAAATCTTGATAATGTTCATGAAACACCTATGAAATGTGAGTTTCTCTTATCTGTTGTTAACCTCCGACCGAAATACTTTACTCGGACAAACAGCATAGATGTCTGGTTGTGATAAAGATGATCTTTCACTGTCACTTTCACTTTCACTGTTGTAGTACAGGACAACAGGAGCATACAGTTTGTTGGAATAATTATTGTCAAAACAACAGTTATTGTTTCATCTCAAACACTGCCATCGTGTATTCAATGTTCTGAGACTGACCCACTTTAACCCCATTTCTCTTCATACTCTTTCACACATTTCTTATATGCACATATCATCTTACCCACTGGACCTTTTGTTGACCCAGCAGTTCACTGTGTTTGTTAAGCTCTGTCTTATTAAAATGTTCCTGACTTACTTGAGAAGCATAACACTAGTATTTCTGGAACATCTTCCCCAAACAAATAAAGCAAGTCCTACATGATGATAACACAAGACAATTTTTCTTTTGCAAACACACATTTCTGCTTGTATTAATTATTATTATATTATAATGTGCAATAATTAGATGTCATAGGAGATTAGATGTCAGGCTATTTAGCCTATCATATTGTTTTATTGTACAAAAAAGTGGTATCAGTAAAAAACGTGGGATTTTTTTAAAATTCTAATTTTTTTAATCTCGTTTTATTCGTTTTAAGAATCCGTTTTGATCTGTTCTAAATATGTGACTGTTTATGCTAATGATAGCTGAGGTTTGTTTAATAATTATTTTCAGACTCAGCCAGATTTTGCTGCTGCACCGCAAATCCAGATTCAGATTTGCGTACACGAGCTCAGACCTGACGTGAGATCTGATCGTAGCTTCCGCTCACGTCCAAATTGATAAATGCCGAAGCTTGCGTGGAAATTGTTGTTTTTCTGTCGTACGTTCGTTTGATAAATGAGGGCCAATGTGAATCTACAGTGTCTGTATATCTATCTACAAGATTCAGATCGACATCTTTCCATTAGACGTCATGGAAACCGATTCTTGTCATTCCTGTCAACTGCACGCAAAGATAGAAAAAAAAATGTGTCTTGTGTTATCATCATGTAGGACTTGATTTATTTGTTTGAGGAAGATGTTCCAGAAATACTCGTGTTATGTTTCTCAAGTAAGTCAGGAACATTGAAATAATTGAGTTTAAGTTGTTGTTAAATGAAAATAAGATAGAAAGTGAAATTGAAACCTGCAAACCTATTACAAAATAACTGAACAAGAGAAATCAGTAAATATTCTCTTCCACTAAAACACAAGAAGCTCCTTCACTTTCTTCTTTCTCCTACAGACCTTTAATAAACCAGTGTTTATTTTACATAAATGACATTTTAAAATATATTTCATAAATAAGCCACATGTGCACATTGTTTTATACATGTACAAATCTAATTAATTAGTCGTCGTCGTCTCCCGCTTATCCGGATCCAGGTCACGGGGGCAGCAGCCTCAGCAAAGAGGTCCAGAAGGCCCCCAGCCACTTCCACCAGCTCCTCCGGGAGAATCCCGAGGCGTTCCAAGGCCAGCCGAGAGATATAATCTCTCCAGCGTGTCCTTGGTCGACCTCGAGGTCTCCTTCCGGTGGGACATGCCCAAAACACCTCCCCAGGGAGGCGTCCAGGGGGCATCCTCACCGGATGCCCGAACCACCTCAACTGGCTCCTCTCGACATGGAGGAGCAGCGGCTCTACTCCGAGTCCCTCCCGGATGACCGAGCTCCTCACCCTATCTCTAAGGCCACCCCCGGCCACCCTGCGGAGGAAACTCATTTCGGCCGCTTGTATTCGTGATCTCGTTCTTTTGGTCATTACCCAAAGCTCATGACCATAGGTGAGAGTTGGAATGTAGATCGACCAGTAAATCGAGAGCTTCGCCTTCCGGCTTAGCTCCCTCTTCCCCACATCGGACCAATTCAGCGCCCGCATCACTGCTGACGCCACCCCAATCCGCCTGTCGATCTCCTGCTCCATTCTACCCTCACTCGTGAACAAGATCCCGAGATACTTAAACTCCTCCACCTGAGGCAGAGCCTCCCCCCCGACCTGAAGCGGGCAATCCACCCGTTTCCGGCTGAGAACCATGGCCTCAGACTTGGAGGTGCTGATCTTCATCCCAGCCGCTTCACACTCGGCCGCGAACCGCCCAAGCGAGAGCTGAAGGTCGGCACTCGATGAAGCTAAGAGGACCACATCATCCGCAAAAAGCAGAGACGAGATCCTCCCGCCACCGAACCCAAACCCGTCCACCACCCGGCTGCGCCTAGAAATTCTGTCCATAAAAGTTATGAACAGAACCGGTGACAAAGGGCAGCCCTGGCGGAGTCCAACCCTCACCGGGAACAGGTCCGACTTACTGCCGGCTACGCGAACCAGACTCACACTCCTTTGGTACAGGGATTTAATGGCCACTAACAAGGGGCCATCCACCCCATACTCCCGGAGTGCCCCCCACAGGGTGCCCCTGGGAACACGGTCGTAAGCCTTCTCCAAATCCACAAAACACATGTGGACTGGATTGGCAAACTCCCATGCTCCCTCCAGCACCCTAGCGAGGGTAAAGAGCTGGTCCACAGTTCCACACCCAGGACGAAAACCACATTGCTCCTCCTCGATCTGAGGTTCAACTATCGACCGGACCCTCTTTTCCAGTACCCTGGCATAGACCTTACCAGGGAGGCTGAGGAGTGTAATTCCACGGTAGTTGGAACACACCCTCTGGTCTCCCTTCTTAAAGATGGGGACCACCACCCTGGTTTGCCACTCCAGAGGCACCGCCCCCGATGTCCACGCAATGTTGCAGAGGCGTGTCAACCAAGACAGTACTACATCATCCAGAGCCTTGAGTTACCCAGGGCGGATCTCATCAACCCCGGGCTCCGCCACCGCGCAATTGTTTCACTACCTCGGCGACTTCTGCCCCGGAGATTAGACCATCCATCCCCAGGTCTCTTGGCTCAGTTTCCTCCATGGAATACGTGATGGTGGGATTGAGGAGCTCCTTAAAGTATTCCTTCCACCGTCCGACTATATCCTCAGTTGACGTCAGCAGTTCCCCGCCTCCACTGTAAACAGTGTGGGCGAGTTGCCGCCTTCCTCCCCTGAGGCGCCGGACGGTTTGCCAGAACCTTTTTGGAGCCGATCGATAGTCTTCCTCCATTGTCTCACCGAACTCCTCCCACGTCCGAGTTTTTGCCTCAGCAACTGCCCGTGGGCTGACTCCGCTTGCCCCGCCGGTACCAGTCAGCTGATTCCTGAGACCCACAGGCCAACCACGCCCTGTAGGCCTCTTTCTCCAGCCTGACGGCTTCCCCCACCCCTGGTGTCCACCAGCGGGTACGGGGGTTACCGCCACGACTGGCCCCAGCTACCTTGCGGCCTCAGCTTGCAACATCTGCCTCAACAATAGCAGAGCGGAACAAGGCCCATTTGGACTCAATGTCCCCCACCGCCCTCGGAACGCGATCGAAGCTCTGCCGGAGGTGTGTGTTGAAAATCATCTTGACGGGTTCTTCCGCCAGGCTTTCCGAGCAGACCCTCACAACCCGTTTGGGCCTGCCAGGTCTACGCGGCGTCTTCCCCAGCCATCTGATCCAACTCATCACCAGTTGGTGGTCGGTTGACAACTCTGCTCCTCTCTTTACCCGAGTGTCCAGAACATGCGGCCGCAGGTCTGATGATACGACTACAAAGTAGATCATAGACCAGCGACCTAGGGTGTCCTGGTGCCACATGCACCTGTGGACATCCTTATGCTTGAACATGGTGTTAGTTATGGCCAAACTGTGACTAGCACAGAAGTCCAATAACTGAACACCGCTCGGGTTCTGATCGGGCAGGCCGTTCCTCCCCACCACACCCTTCCAGGTCACGCTGTCATTGCCCACGTGAGCGTTGAAGTCTCCCAGTAGGACAATGGAGTCCCCTTTCGGGGCACTTTCCAGCACCCGTCCCAAGGACTCCAGAAAAGGCGGGTAGTCTGAACTGCTGTTCGGTGCATAGGCACTGACATCAGTCAGAACCCGATCCCCGACCCGAAGGCGCAGGGACGCAACCCTTTCGTCCACCGAGGTAAACTCCAACATACAGGAAGAGAGCCTGGGGGACACCAAAATGCCCATCCCGGCCCTCCGCCTCTCACCCGTAGCAACTCCCCCCACCCGAGAGGTGACGTTCCATGTTCCAAAAACCAGTTTCCGTAACCGAGGATTGGACCGCCAAGGCCCCCGCCTTGGTCTGCTGCCCAATCCACACTGCACCGGATCCCACTGACTCTTCCTGCAGGTGGTGATCCCACTGGGAGACGAACCCATGTAGCCGGTTCAGGATCCAGCGATCGTCCACGGGCCCCAACTCCAGGCCTGGCTCCAGGGCGGGGCCCCGGTGTCCCTCCGGGCCGGGTACTCGGGTTCTTGTTAGTACTCGTCATAAGGATCTTCTGAACCGTTCTTCGTCTGGCCCTTCACCTAGAACCAATCTACCTTGGGAGACCCTAACAGGGGCAAAATGCCCCCGACAACATAGCTCCTAGGGTCATTAGGGCTCTCAAACTCCTCCACCACGGTAAGGTGACGGTTCAAGGAGGAGAGGTTCGGTAATTGTTTTTCAAAATAGTAAAATGTCACATTGAACGTTAATTAAATGTCTTCACTTGTATGAGCAGAGGTAAACCGGGAAATATGTCCGGGAGATAGTGAGTTACCAGGTGAGCTGTAACTTCACCCTTGCTTTTTAGAGTACATTTGCTTATATTTTGGAAATTTTAATTTGCCGAATTAGCTATTAACAGCCCATATTCACTTTCTACTATTGGATGTACTGACATCTGTCACTGAATTATTTTGATACTGAAAAAAACGAATAAAAATGATGACTCTCAAGCTAGCTAGATCGTCTACCCGACGGAGAAAGTCAGCTGCCTGGACAAGGTGGGCACTTTTGTTAATAGATAAACATACACACAGAAAAAAAACAACCCATAATAACTCAGGTGTATTCATTCTGCACATACCGTGTCAGATAAAACCTTAAAACCTGCGAAAATCAGAGTGTAAACTTGATCAAAAGGTCCATGAAGTTGTTAGAGACGCAGGTGGAGATGTGGTGGAAGGAAAACGCCACACACCAAAGGACTATATCATTTCCTATAACATATTATAAGGAGTAAGGGTAAGAGTTTTCCATTAAAAATCGAGAACTCAGCATCTGATACAGTTTGATTGATTGATTAATTGATCAGTGGTTTATCTTGTAACACGTCATATTTCTCCCTTTTAAATGTCTCCCAGGTAGATTTTATGTTGTTGGTGATGCAAACCTTATGTGTTAACAATAGAGCTGCACTGACATCTTTTTTCACTGCTGATTACTCTTGGCAGTACACTTTAAAATGGCCAAATGCATAAATAAATACATAATATAAATAATATAAATAAAGGCATCAATAGTCAAACAAACCAAAATATCCATTCATCAATGACATAAAACAGGAAAAGCAACAAATCCTCACGTCAGAGGCAGCAACCATTAAATGATGTGTTTTAAATGTTGAAATATGGTTGTCATTGAGACAATATCTACTACTATAATCATAAATATATTCACCTAGAAACCTTTGTAATACTGTAGCAGAGACTAAATGTGGGGATATATGATATGTTTATAGTTAATTTACCAATTAATACGTCTTATCTCATCATGTTCTTTGCCAGCATTCATAAAATGGTAACTATCTTTCCTCTGATGTCAAGTAAACATTCATATTATTTTTAGGACTAATGCTTAAGTTAATGTTGTATTTTTGTTCCTGTATTTGCAAAGGCAAAAAAACAAACCTACACATAAGTATAAACCTGTTTTCACAGCAATGGTAGAAGTTCCTAAATTAAACTGTTATAGTGGCATCGTTAAAGATACAGAAATATCCTGACAAATACAAATTTTGACACACCATGCTCTGTCATCACAGTGAAGTACGGGATAATCATAGAACACATACAATCATGTTAACATCTACAACAAACACATAATTTCGTGCTGACTCACTCCCTAAGGATTTGAATAATCCTAACGCAGGACAGATGGAGGGCGATCCAAACTGGATATTGAACAAACAAATGTTTGGCAGTGAGCTGACTTTTCCTCTGCAGTCTGTTGCATTCTGGTCCGACTAGATGTCAGAGTCCGTCCGGCCTCCGACTGTATGTGTGTCGCTCGTGTTTCATGCTGTTTGATCCACAGGTGGTTGGTTTCTGTGACGCACTGAGCGGCAGAGACGGACACTAAACTAAGGAACCTAGAAAACAGTCAAAGTGCAGATTGAAGCTTCATCCTTACCCTTACAAAGCTTTCAACCACATCTCATGGATTTCCTCAGCACGTGGAGTCGTTCGGTTGTCATGGAGATGGTTTAGTTGTTAGCATGTGGTTATGGTCATGTGATAACAGGTGGTTAGAAGAGGTCGGAGCCAGAGACCATCTTCGGACAGAAGCGGTGACAACAACTAAACCGTCTCCATGACGACAGAACAGCATCATCCAGGGAAGGCCGAAAGTAAGTGGACCGTGTGGACTCGTCAATACTGATCTGTAACTGTGTGTGTGTGTGTGTGTGTGTGTGTGTGTGTGTGTTAGACGTGGCCCGGCTGTCGAGCTCAGAGTTTGATGGCATTGAGATGCTTCGCCTGCCGTCCTGCAGAGTGTGGCTGCCTGAGATTGTTCTGGGAAACAAGTGAGATTCAAGCAAACAAACAACCTTTTATCACACAGCTGCAAAACAAAGGTTCAGCAAATGTTCCCTCCTGTTGCTCCTTTGATTATGTTTGTTTCCACCAACACATTCGAGGAAACTTAATGTGAAGATCAGTAAAGCTGGAGGAAACAAACAGCTGATCTTTATTATGTGTTTTTGGCTTTAAGATGCAAAGTTTTAAATTTAATAACATCTAATCCTTTTCCTCCAATGAAGAATCTATGAATATGTAAACATTGTAAACTGAGATTTAAGATGAGCACAGAGAAACTTTCCCTCTTCAGCAGATGAAAGTTTAATCCACATTATTTGTTTCAAATGGTGCAACTTTATGTAAATTCTCATTAGTTCTAATTGTATTATGTATAAAATTGGACTGGAAATGAATATTCCCTTCACCTGCAACGTGTGTTGATGTCGGCACTGTTTGGCCAGCAGAGGGCAGCAGTGACCTCGGAGCTTCACTCTTCTGTTATTGTCTGTTGCTGCATATTTCCCGTCATTCATCACAGATAAAACACGTTTCAGTGTAGTTCAGTTTGTATTTCATTTAATATGTTGAGGTGTTTACTGTGCACAGCCCTAAATGGGACAGAGACAAAACCTCCCCAAACTTTCCTCTCATGTTCTAACTAGTTCACACAGCATCATCAATAGGAAACAGTTTAACCTGACCCGTTACCCCTCCGCACTTAAACTTTACATGTGGTTTTGAGGGAAATGCAGCTGACTCTCAGACAAACACCTCAGATGTGGGTGATGTCAGTAGTTTAGACATGAGATGAATGAAAACAACAACTGAAGTTCTGTTCATTTGCAAAAGTTATCCAATGAAGCTTTGTGTAAATCCATCACCCTTCACCTGGTACAACACAGGTTTGAGCTGCTAGACATCATGCATAAAGTAGATCAATATGGTTGCATACGCAGGAAGCAATCAGGTTTATCTTCAGAGCAACCCAAGATGTTCACAGAGGAAGGGGTCGGTCTCACAGAGAAACTCGATCATCTTTGAACTGGCAGCTTCACCTTTCTTCCTCACTGTGTTGATGACAAAACGAGCTTTGTCTTGTTTGTTCTGCATCTCGTCCGCTGACTCCCGCTCAGAATCAGTGATCACCTTTTTCTCCAACAGTTTGTCCAGCAGACTCTGGAGAACAGGTTCTGATATCGCATCGATGAAGCCGCTCCGTGTGTCCAACAGCCTGTCGTTTGAGGCGAGACTCAGAGGAATCATCCCGCAGGACTTTTTTGCTCCGGACGACGAAAGACAAACTCGTCTTTCCCAGACACAGCGGCCGCTGTCGGTGTCTCTCAAACACAGTTTAATATGTTGTTTGACTGTTTCTAAAATCACCTGGAATGATGGGAAGAAGTTGTCGTAGTCGTTGCAGTCAAATTCAGATTCTGTCGGTTCGACTCGAAGCGAGTCGTCTTCAGGACAAGTGGACAGTGTGTAAACCTGACCCGGCTGCAGTTTACACTGTGGGGTTTTTTCTATGTACCTCTCATCTCCGACTAACTTCTTTCTGGTGCGCTGCACGTCCCGGAGAGACACATTTCTTGGTAGCAACAACACGTTGATCACAGATTCAACATCAGGATCAGGTGAGGGCCTGTAGAAGAGCAGAACCAGCGCTCGGACCGGGACAAGAGGCGAGTCTTCATCCTTGACATTACCGAAACCAGAAAACCCAGTGATGTTTATAATGACATGAGTTTCTGTTATCTCATGAGGGGAGATCAACTCCATGCTCTCCTCCGTCACATGAGCTACTGACAGGAACTGTCATCCTCCTGTGGAGCTGATCTCACAGTGTGGGAGATGAAGCCGACACACAGACTGCTGGACACATCTGATGTCAAACAGGGGTCCTGCAGGCTTCTTGTGATACTGAGCCAGTTGCCTCCTGTTCCAGGGGACGATCCTGTAAACCACGTCCCCTTCTCCCTCCATGTGAAACAGCAGGCCTGTCACTCTGCACTGGTACAGGCCTGGGCGGGAGCACTGGAAACTGTAGCTTTCATCGTTTTCTTCCTCGGTGATATCGGGTGTAAACTCCTCGTAGCTGGTTTGTGACGTCACGTCAGGTGAACTTTGAGCTCGTCTAAACTTCCTGTTCTCTGCAGAGATGATCTGACTGAGTGAGGGAACGCTGACAGAACGAGGCAAACGGCCGGAGTCTCTTCCACTTAAACCGGGATCTGAGGAGGAGATGTGGAGCTGAGAACAGGTTGGCAGGGTGTTTGTGACTGAGTAGTTAACAGCTGCAACAGACGCCTCCGTTTCCACCAGGGCTTCACTGTCGCTGGTGTTTTCAGGCTGCAGAGTAAAAGACTGAAATGCATCTTGTCCTTCAGTGTGGACAGTAACATCCGGGGAGACAACAAGACTGGATTGTGGACATGGACTGTAAGACATCACTTCGTTTTTACAATAACCATGAGACTCAGGTCTCAAGAAGGACTCTTGTGATAGAAATTTACCGGTCTCATAGACAGATCCTCCATGAGGCCGGGAGTCTAGAGAATCCATTTCATGTGCGTCTATTCCAAAGAAAGATAATGTTTCATAAGTGTCATAGAAAGATCCTCTACCAGGTTCTTCAACTGGTTTACCACAGTAGTATGGAGAATAGCGAACAGAACCTCTCACTATAGGGCGAGATAAACGTTCAAGATTAAGACAATGCTGCTCTGTCCGGGCGTCATAGTTAGATCGCCTACTAATACCACAATAGACAGGTTCAGGATCTGCAGAATTAACTCTGCAGATCCTGGACAGA